>NW_017279267.1:4968878-5068041 GCF_001594065.2 Cyphomyrmex costatus | reverse complement strand
AGCCAAATAAATCTATCGAAAAATATTAAATATATAAAATTTAATAAAACGCTTTAATAATTACAAAGACAGACGTTTCGACACCGATCGGGCCATTATCAATGTTATAATTAATAAAGTTAACATAAAAAATGAACGCATTCTTCTTCCATTAAAAATTGATCCTAATAAAAATTATTTACGAATTAATAAAATTATAACCAAAAAATTAATACTAAAAAACAATTACTTTAAATATTAATCTTCATATAAATCGGTATAGAATGAATCATATGTTGAAATAAGTATAAATTGATCCTAATAGAAATTATATAAATTAATGAAATTAACAGCAATAAAGATTAATTAATAAAAACAAAAACTCTATTACCTTATCAAAAATACAAAAGAAGCAACAAGTCCATAATTAAAATTCATCGAAGTCAATTAATATAAAATATATTTGAAAACTGTAAGTCATTTTGCGGTATCTTATCACTATGATGACTAATAATAATACTGATTTTTTTAAATAAATAAAATAATAATAAACTAAATGTTTTTATTTTCTCTATAAAAATTGTTTTATTATTTTACTCTTTTAACTGACAGAGTGAAAGGATGGGCGTACAAACTGGGCTTCGAGCTGTCACAATTGGGCAAATTTGTGACGAAGGTGGAGAAGTTCGAAGACAGTTACAAGACAGCGGATACCTCGCCACGTGACGGAAACTTTCTCGTCCATGAGATTGCTAAGGACATCAAGACTATGATGGAGTCCAAGATCTCGGCTATCAGAGTACGATTCTTTTATTTCATCTCATTTACGCTGAAATTCTTAATATAACACTGAATAGACTTCTTTATTATTATCAAACTTATTGTTTGATTCAAAACGTAGTTGCAAAATATAGTCATTTGTGCATATTAGGCAACTTTGTGTTTTTGTTTTCAGAGGATAATGGACGTGGCTGAAATGTCAGCGTTATCATCACCCGACGTGGACCCACCGAAATCCTTTGAATTTATCAACGCGAAGAATAATAGTATTAGCCTTGAGTACAGTCCTCACTTCGGTGGTGATGTAAACCTCAATATGTCAGCAGTACACGTACCCACGAATGTGTATGAGCGTGCTTCGAATGTCATCCGAGCGATTAAGTGGTCCGAGGAACTCGATCGTACTTTCATCAACAATTATGAGCACGATCCATCATTATCTTGGCAATATTTTGGCAGCGCGACTGGTTTCATGCGTCAATATCCTGCCACGAATTGGATCGTAGAGAAGACGGTGGATCTGTTTGACTGCAGAACAAGGAGCTGGTACATTGAAGCAGCCACCAGTCCAAAAGATATTCTTATTCTGATGGACACGTCCGGTAGCATGACTGGTATACGACGGGAGATTGCTAAGCACGTTATAAATAACATACTTGATACCCTTGGTAACAATGACTTCGTTAATATCATTACATTCTCTAACGAAACTAAAGAGGTAAGAATCAATTGAAAGAATTGAATTTATCTAAGTCTAAATGAACGAAAAAAATATGAATTAAATTAGTAGAATGATATTAATTGATATTGATTGATGAATTTGCAGGTTGTATCATGCTTTGATGGCACCCTGGTTCAAGCAAATCTGGCGAATGTACGCGAGCTGAAGAGAGCCATTTCAAATCTCAATACAGAGAGGATCGCCAACTTCTCTTTAGCCTTGACGACTGCTTTTGAGTTACTCGAAACATTTCGCAATGAGCGAGAAGGTGCAAGATGTAATCAGGCAATCATGCTAATCACTGATGGTGTACCGTATAACTACAAGGAGATTTTTGAGGCATACAATTGGAAGGACAATCCAGACGAGCCGTTGAAGGCCGATATGCCCGTCAGAATATTTACTTATCTAATCGGTCGAGAGGTTGCAGATGTGCGAGAAGTGCAATGGATGGCTTGTGCTAACAGAGGATACTATGTACATCTGTGTACACCGGCGGAAGTCAGAGAAGAGGTCAGTGGATTAAAATTGCTTTCAAATTTGAAAACTATAAAAAACGATCTTAGTTTCTAAAAAATTAATATTTGATAAAAACAATTGGAAAAAAATACTATTAAAACTGAAATAGAAAATTGTAATGCTAAATTTATAAATTATAGAAATTCTAGCAAGAAAGCTTATTATGGGTGAAAAGTCTTTCCAAGGTACTCGAGTGAATAAAATAGTTTTATTATAATATAAAATCTGTTTTGTTTTATTATAACGGTTTAGATCAGATTATTTACGAAGTTTTGCGAATTTGTTAGGTGTTGAAGTATGTACCAGTGATGGCGAGGCCCTTAGTGCTAGGCCGCACGGACCATCCTACTATCTGGACACCCGTCTATGCCGATGTGACTGATCCAAAAATGACCGATTGGTTATGGGAACAGCGCGAAAATAACGAACAAAAGAAGCGCGTTTTACTCTACCAAAGAAATAAGAAGTTTCTCAACTCAGAGGAACAGGATCGACGATATGTGAGCAATCAGAAATGGCGGTATGATCAGACCGATCAGATCGATGAACTCCAGGAATACAAGCTAATGACCTCGGTCAGCATGCCTGTGTTTGATCGACGTGATAACGCGGTAAGATTTTTATTCATCCGTTATTTTACAAATTACGTTCAAAATTGGCCGGCAAAAGGACGACAGTTATGCGTTCTGTATGTTGTCGATAAAGGATAGCCTAAAGGTTTATTAAGATCTCCTTATGTTGAAATAAAATGATAGTTCTCTTCAGCATTCATTATCAAATATCATTCACTTTTTTCTTTCTGTTGTCTGCGCTTTCATATGCCTTCACGTTTTTCGCAACATTTTTGTAAATTCTCTCATTATGTCTCAAATGGTGTAAATATGATTTTTTTATTAATACCCAAAAATGTTAAACAAAACAAAAGTGGCAAAATTCGCGAATCACGTTTTCACGAGGTATATATTCACGCTGCACTTGCTTTGGTTTTAAGTTCCTCTTTGTCCACAGAACATCACAAGGCAGGTGCTGGTGAACGAAGCATACTGGGTGACAGAAACAAGAGAGGTTGGCAGCTAAACAAAAAAGTCAAGCAACATTATTCTATGATGCATATAGTACATCCTGTATCTTTATCTTTCGCTTTCGTGCAATCGACGACCTGTGACCTCATCTTCGCTATCAGCCTTGATTGTCGTTTAACAGACCTTAATTTATTACTCATTAGACTCATTAAATTTTGAAGAATATTTACTTTGAAAAAATATTATTTAAACAACATTATAATTATCTACAATTTTCTTGTCTCTATTAAGAAAAATTAAAACACTTTAATCTATTAAAATTTTCAAGTTATTAAGTGTATAAAAAATATTATCGCGATGTAAATGCTGGAACAAGGTCGTAGATGCGCATAGATTTTTTAGGTCCACATTCGACTCTCTGGTATCTTATGTTGATCTCTAACATTAGTTTCTGGAATTATTTCAAGTTATTAGGTAGGTTTAGGTACGTTAGTCTACCCTGTGTCCTGTCGAGACGAGTAGAAAAAAAGGCAAAGTTCTGCCCGCCTGTTGGATTGCGTTCGGCGAAAAATAATATCCTCGTAAAGATTGATTCGTAGAGATCGTTCTGCAGTGACTACTATATATTTACTTAATGAAAGAGAGAAATATTGACTGAAGGAGCAAGCGAATAGATTAAAAAAAAACTCGTTAATAAAATTAAAATTAATTGTATTTAAAAAAAATTTTTATAGGGAATTTTGAAATTAAATTTATAAAGACGAAAATAATGATTTACTCTATATAATGATAATAATCTTTTTTAAGCACTTGCTCCTTTTATTACAAGTAACAGCAGGCACGCACGTATATGAATAATATGAATTTTGGCAATTTATTGAGTGCTAGATTTTGTTAGTCAAATATATTCGTAGATCTAATTCAAGCGACGACCTCTTGAGATTGTCTTAATTAATCTCGTATATATGCATGTTCATATTCTGGATATCTAAAACAAAAAAGTTTAATTGCAGATGTTGCTCTAATCTGTATTATTTTCATAACAGCATTAAATAAAGTATATAAGTAAAATAATTTATTAAATTGTTTTCTTTAAACGGAAGAAGAAAACGAGAAAGGTCGTCACTTCGAAAGAACGAAGCTAATTGTTACTTAAACTAACACTTAGGGTAGCCTGCGTCCGATGTTGTTAATTAATTATAGAGAGAATTTGTTGTTTAATTATTATAGAGTTTTTATTGTGTATTATTATTATTATCATCATTATCATCATTACACACATACACACACGCGCGCGCGCGCGCGCGCGCGCACACACACACACACACACACACACACACACATACATTGAAACAGTAGTTGAGCTAGTTATTGCGTTTAATCGCAAGAAATCACACTCTTATTGCTCGTCCCTCTCGCGCGCATTTTTAAACATTTTTTAATTACAAAATACATAAATAGAATTTTAATATTTACGTAACATTTATAATTTGAATATGTTTTTTTTAGTCTACTTCCCATTCTGCAATACTATTTTATTCTAATAAACATCATTTTATTCATCAAAACTTTACAGTAACTATTGCTGTAAAATTTGCAGTAACGACCACTTAATTTATCATGTTAACTTGAACGAATTAAGTCTTATATACTTAACGTTCTTACTTAATATTGTAACTTAGTATTGTACATATACATTGTTATTATTTATACATACTTTTTGCCGTTGAAAGTGATCGGAAGACTATACTCATTTTTGTACACACGCGAGGGGTGATCATTTCTCACACATACGATTTTTTGATATATGAAAACGTGTTTATGTAGACGAACTCTCATTGTAATAGAACGTTGTTGGAGAAGGTAGATACGCTTCTGGTTATGCGACTTGAGATGATGATAATTCGTAATTTATTTCAACATAATAACGTTGTCATGATATAATAGAGACGTCACGCAATGCGACATATAATGCAGGTTCTCTAATTAACGTATTAATAATTGTTTGCGCAGACAATGATCGCCAATCTTCTCGGTGTTGCCGGCACAGATGTACCAATCGATGAAATCGAGAAATTAATGACTCCACATATGGTGAGCAATCTTTTTTGTATTTTTATTTATATATATTTTTTAATTTATAAAAGTGACAAATATTTTATCATTACTAATTATATATTATAATATATAACAGTAATTAGATTATAGATGAGAATATCAGTTTAGAACATTTTATCGCCTAAAATATAATACGTATACAATAAAAATCAATGATATTAGTAATTAATTAGAAAATAAAACAAAAGTTAATTTAAATTGATTAAAACTAAATATTAATAACGCTAAAATTAAAATTAATTGGAGTTTAGCACTTTTAATTATTTTTTTCTACTTTTTATCACTTACTCGGTATGTTTTTATTGACGTAGAATTATAAAGATAAATATTATATGATCCACAATAAATATTATACGACATGATAAAACAATACGGATACTAAGATAATAAATGAGATATGAATATAAGATTATATATCTTTTTATAGCCATCGCGAATATGAAGACTCTATTAAGAAGAGTGACATGAAAATGTTATTAATATCCATTATAGCTTTTATGATGCACACGGTGCATCAATTGAGGATAGTAAATGTAAATCATAATAATACAATCTTCTTTTTCTCTTTATCTCCGTGGGAGCAGCTCGGTGTCAACGGTTATGCTTTCATTGTAACCAACAATGGTTTCATCCTGATTCATCCTGATCTTCGACCAGTGGTAATTTGATTTTTAAATTGTATTATTATATTTAACTCTTCGCATGCGCATGCTTTTGTATCTCGGTATGATGTTACATGAAATTGAAAATCTTTACTATTTTATTATCGACTTATATTATTATTTATTTGGATTTTTGGTGTAACGAGATAAATAAATATAAATGGTAAAAATAACATGTATTATAAAAATAGTTTCAGGGTATCTTAAAACCAGCGTATAATAGCGTCGATATGGCAGAAGTTGAGCTAATGGATCATGATATGGGCTCCAGAGAATTTGACGAAGGAATCATTATGGTAAATTAATAAAAAAAAATTAGTAAAGTTTTTTCCCGTAAACTTTGGCAAATTTGGAATAAATAAAAAAATAATTACTTTAAAGCCGGCAAAAATAAAAAAAGTTAATGACGTGCTCTCGAACTTTTGAATAATACTATCATTAAGTGTTACATATCCATGTAACAAATAATTACGTACGAGTTTATTGTATTTTTTCGCAGTTTCGCAACAACGTGGTGAATCAGATGAATGGTAGCGCGGTGCTTTATACAAAATATCATTACGATGATATGGTAAGTATACTATCGCAATACTTAACGATAAATATTTATAAATGTACAATTTTTTTACTTAACAAAGAATTCATTTTTGTAGTTGCGATTAAAAAGTTTTTCTAAAATTCTCATTATTCGAAGAGAAACGAAATATCAAAATATTGGGGAGAATCCTGTTTGCTTACAATCCCGATTGCACACACCACTCACATTAGTCGGTACCTAGTAACTTTTCTTTGTTTTAGCAATGAAGTTATATTATTTTTAAATTGGCCAATCAGCGAGCAATGTGTACAATCGGGATTGTAGGCAATCCGAACCTTCCTAAAAATAAATAATCTGATATTTTTAGAATTTATGTTTTTTTATATTATTATTTTATCACTCGTTTGCTTTATAAAGGATTTTGATTTATAATAAATCCAACATACTTCTAAATGTTTACATAGGAGCAAATGTCTTTTCTAAAAAAAAAAAAGAATTTTTTAATAATGTCTTTTATAAAGTTACTACGTGAACGGGTGATGATCTCATTTGTACTTCAATTGATTGTTTATCGTTTTAGAAACGTGTCGGCAGAGTAAAAAGAAGATACGATTATGCGGGAATAATGGACACTCCATTTACGATAGTGGTCAGTTTGCCCCAATACGATCGTATTGGAAATTGTCACGTACTCGCTATCGAGGAGATACATCGATCTCACGCTAAAGGTACACATTTCATTCTAGCGAATTTTTTTTACAGCGACGAAAGCTTCCAATAACGCCAAATATTTTACTATTTGCACTTATATTGAGTCTTCTTAATAGTATACATTTTCCATGTTTTAAATACTAGCATTGTCCGAAATTATTTCACGCAGAATGTTGAGTATTGTTATTTGAACTTATTGATAAATTATTTATTTAAACACGCGCGTTACTTTGAGAAATGAATTGATTTATTAAAAACGTCAATGAATTAATAATAAAATTCGAGATTCTTAAAAGCACTACTCAGGTAAAAGATGACTTGGTCGGACAAATCGAATAACGAAAAAATTTGATGATTCAATAATGTAATATGGAAATTTTTGCGAAAATGCTTGAACCATACATTTTTCTTTTGAATGTAATCGCGTTTTACTTAAGTAAAGGTATTTGACAGTTTAGCAAGCTGCAAAGTTTTTTGCTATAAAGTTCCATTTAGTATGCAATTATGAGTTGCAAAGATATTTGCAAACAAGTTTTGCATTGATTGTGAAATTCACATCGTCGTGGACACTTTGTATAGATCTAAAGTTCCCGATAGGAAAGTTTACTTGCCCAAACAAAGCCCTGTACATCTCCCGTATTAACACTGTAAATTCTAGGAAAGGTTTTATAAGGTGACCTTTATATTTCACTAGTTTAGTTTTTACAGTCACAAATTATATTTTTTACTTGTAATGATAAAAGAGCGATAATGTTTTAACTTATCGATATTATAAAATTGTTTTAACTTATTGATATGATAACAATTTCAATTTCTGCTTCGGACGTTAAACTAAACTACTATTTTTTTTCTTTTAACTTATCGAGGCTTTCGTCGCTGACCTTGATCACTTATGTCAAATTTGAACGAATTGAACTATTGTAGGGAAAAACGTGACAGATTATTTCGCGGGTAGTAACTGGCGGGTGCATCCCCATTGGTTGTATTGCAAGTAAGTTCCAAATAAGTTTTCAAAATAATTCCGATTGATGTAAAGTTTGTTCTTTTTGGCTACATTAAAATGAAATGTATATTCAATTAAGAAAAGGAGGCTAATAGACTAATGAAATATGATAATTTCATGGATCTATTTATACACAAACTCTTCTTGTTGTAAATGTTAGGTATCATTATGAGGGTGAACATAGGTTCACTTCCTCGGAGTCACAGCTCCTACATTTTCTGGAGCGTACTCGCCTACCAGGCTGGAAGTGGATCGACATGAAGCAACGATCCAAACCGCCAGAACATTCCGCTACGAGTTCTAATCATAGTTCTAATCGTAAGACATCTCTTACCATATGCAGTCTCTTGTTATACATATTTATTGTTTATCTTTAGCGTTGCTTTAGCAAAACTATTTCTAACAATATTAGAATTAATAGCAATAAAATTTTGTTGTGTGACAGCTAAGCCCTACAAGGCCGAGAACAAGAATTCATACTTTTGTGACAGGAGTCTGCTGCTTAGTTTGGTTTACGATGCTAAGGTAACCGAGTGGTTTGCCCAGCAAATCCCACCAAATCCCAGCACCAAGGAATCAGGGTGAGCATAATTTCGATTTATTAGCTAATATAAGAGTGCTTTACAGCATGACTAGACTACTTGGAAAGATAATGAACGAATTTTCCTTTTCCCTATATTATTCGCATAAACTAGCGCGCAATTAATCGGTCAAATAACACACATTTCTAACACAACTATACTCGTATTTTGTAATGTTTCATATTGTTCTTATACAGATATAACTTATACAGATATAACTCTGTAACGATAATATTACGCGTACCTTAAAATTAACATTGCATATTTTATTGCTATTTAATAATTGATTTAGTTATCGATAATAAAGAAGCTATTGATCAGAATTATAACAAAAATAGGATAGATTTAAATATTGAATCTATGATGAATATTTAATATTAAACAGTGGTTGATTATTGATAATCTATCACAATACATGCAAATTTTTGTAAAGATAAAATATAAAAAAATAAATTATAACTTAAAATAAATAAAAATGGAACGATTATAATCACTATTCAACGCATCTTTAGGACGGAGACATCGCTCTTTCTCTACCACTATTTCCTTATTAAAGTTAAAATTTACACGTGCTCATTTTGACACACAAAACACTCCGTTCCGTGCTTTTATTTTAGTTCTCTATTTTATGCACAATTCTTTCTTTTCAATTTCTTTATCTTTCTTGTTTCTATGAGGATAGAAAATTCACCTATTCCTTTTAACTAATTGTACTTACCACTTTGACGCCATGCAGACCTTTAGCTAGGCTGATGAATCAGATGACCAGGTAACGCCATCACAACGCACCTTACATTCTTAGAAAGTAACGAATTAATTCTCAATTGTTCGTGTCGTATATTATAATGCAAATGTCGGCTCTCCCTATTTTTCTCTTCTCTTAGTTCTATTTTTTCGTCTTTTTTTCTTATAGAATTTTGCCCCATTTTTCATTAGGAAATTATATTTATGTATTATCTTCTTTCTAATTAATTAAAATAAAAAAAATTTTGTATTGTATATGTATATAAATTTTACAGAAAAATTGATAGAATTGTATCTTTCGCGATTCCCTCTTTTTTAAATTTAATTTGCTATTTTTTTTTGTAAAATACTTGTTCAGTATATTAATATTTCTATGCAATATAATTTTGTTTTTTTTTCTTTCCGCTTTTCTCTTCTCACTCTCTTTCTCTCTTCATCACTTTCGACACTTTGGGGTCAGCGCTAATTAGCTTGCAAATCATAGGGCGATTGCCATCTTTCAGGTTCAGAAGTCTGAAGAAGACGAATGCTTTGCGAGCGAACTGTGAAAGCAAGAAGAGTTTTCCAACGTGCAATTGATTTTGATTGCTTCATAGCATTTTTAAAAGTATTATTCGTTCGTTTGTGCCATTCTATAAAAAGGCAATTTTTCCTCTGAGTGTTAAATCTTTTACGACACAATCTCATTTAATTTAAATAAGCAATTAATAAGATAATAGAAAAATTTGTACTTTGATACAATGATAAAATCACTTGTAATAAGCTTTACTTGTAATAAGATAATTCATCTGATTTTCTATGGATCAAATAATCAATTGTTGTTGCAAAATCTCAAAGATAATAATTGCAATAATTTTTTTATCCTTCGTTGTTCGAACTTGATTTTTTAAATCAAATTTTGTATATATGGCGCAAAGGAGCTGTGAACTTGTATGAATTTGAGAGATCTGTATATTATATAATAGTTACATATCGAGTATCTTAAAATGACTCCTTTAAAAAAGTATAAGTAAACGCCAACTCGAGACGTAGACGATCTGAATCGCTATCCCTGAAGTGTTTTCTCTCGTAGGAAGCAGTTCAAACAACGTTTTGGGGTAGTCCTGGCATTTATGGCTACACGTACTGGATTGACCAGATGGCAAGACTTTCTTCCAATAGATGAGAATATGTCACTGCCGGAGAATCATTTCAGTAAATTGTATCCTCGTGCTATCGACGAAGTGTGGTATAAACGAGCGGTTGAGCAGTACTACGTAAACGCGGACAGTTTCGTTTTTTCCGTACCGCTCGAAGATGAGGGTGCCAGTAACTCCACCTTAGTCACTGCCAGTCGTGCTGTATTTATTGGTAATTTAATAATCGGTATTCAAATTATTATCAAAATAAAATATGTTCCTTTCAATTCCGAAATATTAAAATCGATCAGATCATAACTCAATTACATTTGTCTTATTTTGTTTAAATGTTCTAAATATTGACCTAGTTAAGATAGAAACAAAACGTCCAAAATTACATCCCCCCCCCCCCCCCCCCCTCTCTCTCTCTCTCTCTCTCTCTCTCTCTCTCTCTCTCTCTCTCTTCATATTTGAAATATCTTTTAAATAATTAATTACTGCTAAGTTAGCTCTAACATTAGTAGAAATTTAGTAATTTAATGACTTTTATAAGGACTTATTGTTAGTAAGCCAGATAACTTGTTTTAAATACAAATAATATGTATATATAATGGGACGACAGGATATTAAATCTACAAAAATAAATTGCAGAAAACGCAAACGGGAAAGCACCGGCCATGGTGGTCGGTTTCCAATTCCAGCACACTGCCTTACAAGCACTTTTCCAAAACATAACGTTTAACTGCGATGGTAATTGCCATAAACACTGCGGCGACGAAGTGTGGGCATGTTATCTCATTGACAATAACGGCTACATAATCGCCGCCGAGGACGAAACGGACGCCGGTAAATTTTTTGGTGATATCAGAGGTCCTATAATGAGCAGCTTAGTCAAGGATGGTGTCTTCGAGAAGATAAGAATCTTTGATTATCAGGCGGTGTGCTTCAAAAGTTCACAAACCAACAATGCCGGCAACATTCTTCTTACTGTGAGCATTTTCAATTGCAATAATAATACTATTAAGTATCAAGAATGCTAATCAAAGAAAAAATCTCTTTCGTTTTACATATTGATATTTGCTATAACAGTCATAATTAATCTAATTAAAAAAAATTTTAGAAATCTTAATTACTTGATAATGTAAAAATCAGGTAGTGTACATATATGTTTCTTTTTTCTTTTTCACTAAAGAAATATAAACAACAAACAAACCTTAACAGCAAATATAATTAAAATATAAATTTCTAATTATATGTATATACGTTACAATTTTGTTGATTTTAAAATTAAGTGCAAAATGTCATGTCGCAGCCATGGAAGCATTTGCAGACAGCACTATCGTGGATGGTCAGTCAAGCTGCTTTGGTTTGGGCAAGAACGGGCATATTGGATTATGAAGATGCGGAATCATATGGCTACGTTAGTGACGATGAATCAACTGTTCACAGAGATGAACACGAGAGTGAGGAGAAACTTCCGCCAGTCGTTGACAAAGATGATAGAATATTTGATCAAAATGTTCGGATCAATCGTACACGCCTAGAAGTGTGCGATCAAGAGGTAAATTTTAATTTAAAAGATGTATACATATATATTAAATTACTAAAATTATTGATTATATAATTATAACATATACTGGATATTCACTAAAAAAAAAATTTATTATAAGTTAATCAGGAAAATGAGTGATTGTAATGAGATACATTGTAATAATAACTAATATTATTATTACTTCTAAAATAGTTTTTCTAATAATTAGAGTATAAATAAGAGGTATTTTTTAATATAAGCTACTATCTTAGTTTCTAATTTTAATTTGCTTTTTTTTATAATTTGATATCTACACATTGAATCTGCAGATATACTTGTACCTGCGAAACGCCTCGTTTGACTTGTACGATATGGACATGGATTGCGAGCATAGATGGTACATGGTACAGCCGGTGGCTTATAGCAATATGCTGCTGGTGGTGGTAAATACCGAATGTGGAGATACGACATCACCGATACTGTCTGTCAAGCCCGAGGAGGTGATCTACGAGAATAATACGCTGGTTTGTCAGAAGGCGCTTACCGGTCTCAAGCGAAAACGGCCACAATCTTGTATACGTTCGAATCCTCGCGAGAGCGACATCAAGGATCAGTGCGGTTTGGCGACATGCGCCAAGTCGAACCTATTCCTCTTGATGTTGTTGCTGATATGCGTAATGATCGAAAAGTACACCTTCCTCCTTCTTGGTTAAGAGCTGATTTTGTAGCTAACAATTGGTGTCAAACTAATCAACAATGAAATTAATCATATGCCACGAATTGAAACTTTCGCCTGATGGAGCGTACTTATGTGGACATTTGTACATCCAGTTGTCTTGTCCGACGATCAGGATTGCTACACAACGCGCATATTTAAACGATTTTTTATTTATTTCTTATTTTCTCTAATCAAGGAATTGTTTTTTCTTGTACGAAGTACAAGAATTGTTTTTCAATCAAGGAATTGTTTTTTCTTGTTAGAATTCATATAATTTTATTTAATTTTAAAACAAAAGAAAATTTGAGTAAATGGAGAATTTAGTAAGAGAGAAATAATGAAAGTAAATTAGTAATAACCATTTCTCTCTTTTCAAAATTTCTTTTATATTAAATTTTGATCTTTCTCCAATATATCAATCCTGATCATAAGTATTTTGAGATATTTTATGCTCTCTGCCTCTCGTTACTGCGATCTTGTTATTATAATATGGGTGCAATCGAGTTCTAGACGAATTTAATATGCTATCTTTGATCTTCCTTGCTCCCTTGCCCGGTACATCCAATTTCTATGCGACCAATCAAATGTGGCGAACGTAATTGATATCAAAATGTGCTAAGATACAAAATTTCCTTCCATTGTTATCGATCATCAAATCAGATTAGATAATCAGAATTAAAACGCTTAGCGTAGGATCGTTTGCTGCCACATTTTCGATCATAAAATAGAAAAAAATGCGATTCATTGAATGATTTTGTTAAGTGAGTTTTATTATATGTATTATAAAGAATAATTTAATAATTTACACCGGCGTCTAAGGTAGGTTTCCACTACGTTATCTTACTGATGAATCTAGTAGTGGAGGCTGGGACGAAACGCCGACTTGTAATATTCTTCGCAATATACCAAAAAAATTAAAAAAATAATATAAAAAGAAAAAAAAAATTAATTCATTTTTAAGAATTCGGTTGCGATTGTTGAGGACTCTGTGAAGTCGAAACTTTTCCGTATATACCGATGTAATTATTAATAATAAATTTATATATATTTCTAACAACTAGTATAGCTCAATTAGTTTTTGACCTGGGAGGTATATTAAGTTTAATTTATTATAAAGATCGAATTTAAAAAAATCGACAGAAATCAGCCCTTTACATTAAGTATGCAAATTTGGATAAATTCCTATCAATTATATTTAATTTGTACTATTTTATTTGTAATACTTTGCACTCGAATTGAAAATAAGCTATTAGATCCAAAACAAGAAATGAAAAATATACTAGGCGTCATGAATGTCTTAATACACGAAGTTACATACATTTGTGCCGTATTTTCATATTATTTAAGCAATTATGATGCAATTATCTGGATATAAAACTGAGTATGTCCAAATATGCGTAATTGTCTGGAAGCATTTCTAGGATCGAGTATATATAATATGTCAAAATAGTCGAGATTTCTTTAATGATTTTTAAATACATCTGGTATTATTAGAAGAATTTGTTTTTTTTTAAGAATTGGAAAATAAATTTTACTGAATATCAGAATACGTTCCGAAGATCAAAGTATCTCAACCGACTTTGACATTTTCATTATATGTAGATAAGACAATTGAATGGTACAAGGAAACTCCAATATTCTAGAGTCGATCTAGTCAGTTCAAATGCTAACACTTATTGAGACATAGATTTTTCTAGTCGTCGAAGCAGGGTCGCGTACTACGGTGCATATTCACAAATACACTATGATACACTCGCTTTGTACATTATAAACCAATGGCGACGCGCCATTCAACATCTACAGAACATTACGAAACGTTAATTTTGTAAATCGCTGTATTATATTGACATGTGTGTGTGTAAAAAAAGTGTGTGCCTTTGGACACGCGGTTAAGACAAAAAGAAAAAAAAAGAGCAATATGAGATCTTGTTGTATGTTTATCGAATAAATCACCGAACGTTCTATTATATTACCGCTGAACTCCGATTCTCGGATGGTGGCCTCGTCGCGGGAACGAGTTCCGTTCGGGGAACAGGGGATGTTGTTTGTATTACATAGAGTTTATTACAATTTGCTATGTACAACGGCTTGCCTATGTAAAACAAGGTCGTTTTCGTATCAAAATGACAACTTTTCAAGAGAAGACTGGATTTTACTTAAACCCCTCTCAATTATACTTCTATTCACTATCCCTTCCTTTTTTACGTACATAATATCTGTTCTGTTTTCCTGGTTTTCTGCCACTTTTCCACTCTGCGTACATTTCTGAAAATTTTAAGAGATCATGATAAATCTTCTTATAAATTCTTCTTGAAATAAATCAAATAAAAATAGATCCAAAGATCGGGCAAATGAGAGTTAGCGTGGTTAATAATATGCATTAATTCATTTATTCTTTAAAAAGTCAATGAACGTTCGACTCTACTTTAGAGTCATCCTCAGTATACAAAATTATTATTCCTCTTCACATATTTGAGATAAAGTCACCATCAAATTAACAGATTTTATGTACAATCTCAAACAATAAAGAAAAAGTCATATTAAAACCATTGGATTAAAATCATAGTATATGTTAAAATCAATTGCAATAGTGTATTTACATTGATTTAGATAATATATGTTCAGCTAGTCTCACGTCCGAGACATCACAGATTTAAGAGATCAGTTTTGCGGTCTGTAACAATCTCGATTGTAGTACTTTTTATTTCCTCCTTTTTTTAGTTGTATATTTATATATAATATTTGTGGTAATATTGATAACCACCATAATAATATTAATATTGATTATAACGTTCCAGTAATTTTTTAAACTTATATTTAATCTTTTATCTGTTAGAGACGTTTAAAAATCAAAAGAAGTGGGAAGTACTCCAGGATATTTTCTCGAGTGTACGATTTGAATTTAGCGCAACTTTATCAAGCAGTCATGTGACTGAATTTAGTTCTAACCTAGATGTCGCTGGAACTCGGACGCATCTTTAAAGAGGGGAGGGAGAGTTTCCCCTGCTCACGACTTCAGGGTGCAAGCGAATGGAAGCGAATTCTGGCGAATTTAAACGACACATGTATATTGGGGTATAGTTGTGTACAGTTGTCAGTATAAGCCACTACCCATGATCTTCGTTTAATTCTGTATCAAGTGTTTCATCCAGTTTCATCCGATTGTGACGAGAGCAGAATCCATAGAAATGGCCATGCAGCCATTTAAGAAACGTGTCTGTTATTACTATGATAGTAAGTACTCAAAGAGTGCCATAAAACCACAGAAACATACCTTGGAACCTCGTCGAAATATGTTGCACATCTAAGTATTTTATCTCGCTTAACATTCGGCCACTAATCAGTCTATTTTCCGCTTGATAGATGACAGATAGTACGAAACACGATTGTCTCGGCGCTGTAGACTGAGATTTGTATGCTCATTACGTTTGATAATACGATTTTCGCATGGTTAAGCCGACAGACTCTCAACCGTGCTATCGCGCGACCGTAGCGTCAGCCGTTCTTGGTTACATAGCTATCATATATCCATGTATATCCAAGTGTAATTACAATGAACTATAATAATGCAGTTATGTTTTTTATATATCTTGCTTATTCCGAAAAATATTTTCTGTATGAATCAATAATTTAATCAGCATAATAGAAAATAATACAGTTTTTGTAGAAAGTGGCGAAAGATTCTCAAATGTATTTCGGTATGCTGTAGTCTTCACTGAAATGTATCATTTAATGATAATGAAAAATTTGAAATCCTTTATATATTGCTTTGATTAATTTATGTATGTTCTTTTTTCAATTTGTCTAGGTGATATCGGAAATTATTATTATGGTCAAGGACATCCTATGAAGCCACATCGTATACGCATGACGCATAATCTACTCTTGAATTATGGTCTTTATAGAAAGATGGAAATATATGTAAGTACATTTTTATGATTATCTTTCATTTATATGTTCATCTTTTACTTGTTTATAATTTTCTATCAAAATATATTTATTTAGAATGTGTTTATTATAATATATTTACATTTTGTTATTGTTTAGCGACCTCATAAAGCTACAGCAGAAGAAATGACAAAATTTCATAGTGATGACTACATCAGATTTTTGAGATCAATACGGCCAGATAATATGGGAGAATACAATAAACAAATGCAACGATGTAAGACATTATTGTTAAATAATGATGATTGATTGACATGATGTTTTTTGAAAAAATTTTAATATTTTTTTCTTTCTGGGATAGTTAATGTAGGGGAAGACTGTCCTGTTTTCGATGGTTTGTACGAATTTTGCCAATTATCAGCTGGTGGATCTGTAGCTGCTGCTGTTAAACTCAACAAGCAAGCCTCAGAAATTTGTATTAATTGGGGTGGTGGCTTACATCATGCAAAGAAGAGCGAAGCTTCTGGTTTTTGCTATGTAAATGATATTGTACTTGGGATCTTGGAACTGCTAAAATATCATCAGAGAGTTTTGTATATTGACATTGATGTTCATCATGGCGACGGAGTAGAGGAAGCTTTTTATACAACAGATAGAGTAATGACGGTCTCATTTCATAAGTATGGCGAATATTTCCCTGGAACGGGAGATCTTCGTGATATGGGAGCAGGAAAGGTAAAAAAAAATATTAAAATATTGTAATGATATAGTATATTTATAGCTATTTATCTGAAATTTTAATCGTTTTACTAAATATATATGGTTTTTTTTGTCAATAATTAACAGGGAAAGTACTATGCGGTTAATATACCTTTAAGAGATGGTATGGATGATGAAAGCTACGAATCAATATTTGTTCCTATCATCTCTAAAGTGATGGAGACATTTCAACCTTCTGCTGTTGTTTTACAGTGTGGAGCAGACTCACTGACAGGTAAGATTTTTTTAAACAGCAATTATATATTGCAATAAAATTACATAATTCTCAATGTATATGCAAATTAATCAATATAGGTGATCGATTGGGATGTTTCAATTTAACTGTGAGAGGCCATGGTAAATGTGTAGAGTTTGTGAAGAGATATAATTTACCTTTCTTAATGGTGGGAGGTGGTGGTTATACTATCAGAAATGTATCTAGATGTTGGACATATGAAACATCAGTGGCTCTCGGATGTGAAATCGCTAATGAACTTCCATATAACGATTACTTTGAATATTTTGGTCCTGACTTTAAATTGCATATTAGTCCTTCAAATATGACAAATCAAAATACTTCCGAATATCTCGATAAAATTAAGTAAGTTCCAATTTTCCATTCTATGTGTAATTTGTTTTTACTTTTATATAATACTAACTAATTCATTATTCGTTTTTTTTTTTTTACCTTAGAACAAGGTTGTTTGAAAACTTGAGAATGCTACCTCATGCACCCGGCGTACAAGTTCAGGCAATACCAGAGGATGGTGCTGTTATTGAAGATTCAGAAAGTGAAGAAAAGATGAATCTTGATGAAAGACTGCCTCAACGTGATTTAGATAAGAGAATACAACATGAGAATGAATATAGTGATAGTGAAGATGAAGGTGAAGGTGGACGAAGAGATAACAGATCATACAAGGTAGTAACCTTTATAATAATCCAATACTCGATTAATTTAAAAAAGTGTATTATTAGCACTATATGCAGATATTGAATTTTGACATTTTTTTTTATATTAAAGGGATCTACGAAGCGGCTGCGTTTAGAAAAAGGTCAAGAAATGGACATGCGTATTATGAACATTAATACAAAGAAAGAAGATGATATAAAATCAGACCTGAGAGGTATTAATTTTATATTTTACTTTTGTAAATTAATATTTAGAAACATAATAATTATGTAAATATTTTTGTTTAATTAGAAAATGAAAAGGATGAGAAAGTAAATTTCCTGAATGAAGAAATAAGAAAAGAGGGCGGAATTAATATCTGATAAGTAGCTGCTTCAGAGTTTGCATATCTGCACAAGTACAAAAAAGTCCCTATTTAAAATTTTAGATAAGTTTAGATTATTTAAATGAAGAAATAATAGAACTTTTCATGGGATCGTTATTGTGCTGCATATTGAAGCCTCTTCAGATAGCGATATCATGTGCAATCTGCTTAGGCCTGAACAAAGATAAGGCATATGGAATTCAAATATAGAAAGAAATATGTCTTTATCAATGACAAGAGGATCTTTTTCGTGATTCTTAAGAATTAAGAAAAAGCTTCGAAAATGAAATTATGAACATATGAATTTTGTATATTATTGTATTTGTACTTTTGTATTTAATGAAATAAGTAAAGTTGCTTTACACGTTACATAATCATGATAAAAATAAATACAAAATTCTATATGTTTATCAGTGAATTCTGCAAATATATGTGTGTATGTGTATACATATATAAAAGTAAGTCGTCAGTCTGTCTTATCATCAAATAAGAGGAATAACATCTCGATTAAATGAGAATGTGTTAGTATATATTACTACATATATTTGAGTATGTGTTCTGTACAATGGCTTGCCTATGTAAAACAAATCCTATACAATCTTTTATATCAAAATAATAATCTAGAATGGATTAACATTAATTCGATTGTGTCTCCAATTTTTTTATAACTTCTAGCAACATCTCTGTCCGTATGTGATCACACAATCTTTTCTCCAATTCCTCTAGAGCTGCTCCACCTTGCATGAACTGTATCAAGTTGTAGAAAGTCCCATTCTGATTTAGCCTATGGTCAGTCACACGATCCTGATTATAATTATATGTCCTGATCTTCTCGTTCCTGAATCCTAATCCCATTTGTTTCTCTCGTAATTTACTCACGAATGACGTTTGCTTATTTAATTGCTGCTCATACAGGATACTCCTCAGTTTGTCCATCGCAATTTTTTTATTCTTACCTTGCGTTCTATGTATTTGGCAACTTACGCTGAGCCCGCTTGGTAAATGCGTTATTCTCACTGCAGAATCTGTAGTGTTCACATGTTGACCACCTGCGCCAGACGATCTTTTTGTCTCTATTTTTAGATCTTTCTCATTAATCGCTATTTGTATTTCTGATGGCACTGGCAAAATTGCCACTGAGGCAATACTGGTATGTACTCTGCCTAATCTTTCTGTGGCTGGTACCCGTTGTACTCGGTGTACACCACCTTCGTGTTGAAACTTGTTAACTTGATCACCAGACATCATAATACTGACGTGTCTAATACCCTTATTATCAGTCATCTCTATGTCTATCACATCGTAATCCAAATCTAAATACTTGGCGTAACCTATGTACATATCATACAAGTCTTTGACAAACAGCATTGCTTCCTGACCACCAACACCTGCTGTTATTTCAACTATGATGTTACTGTAAAAATCTTTGCACATGTTTGCTAGTATCATATGCAACAGACTTTCATCAAGTTCATTTAATTGTTCTTCGTACAACTCCTTTTCTTTTTCCGCTAACTTTTTTATTTCTGCATCTTGTTGCCCTACGAAAAAAATTTTTGTTGTAAATTATTGTAAATAATATCAATTGTCATTCTGAACATACTTTATTTACCTAAATCATCTAAATTTTGAATATTTTCTACAAGTTGTACTCTTTCGTTAAATAAATTACTGGAAGCATTTAAATCGACAAAATCGATAAAGTTATTACTTTGCCAAGACTTATTTCTGTATTCATTCATGAGATAATCTAAAAACTTTTTAGCTCTATCATCTAAAATACTCGGTTTCGCGTGTGCATTGCAAAAACTTCTTGAAGTCCAAATCAGGTTAGTTAACGACCAAGCGTGTAATTTATGAAGCTTTAGCTTGTTTACTAGCGTTGGATACCAGAATTTGCATCTTCGAACTAGCAGAGACATTCTGCGAATCTGTAACAATACTGAATACAGTAAAATGCAACTGATCTTGTTGACAAAAGGAAGGGCATGCCCGAGATTAGTTCTTTTTCAAAGAAAGTTCTGAACCTGAACTAGTGTACTGTACGTGTATACACTGCCCCACTGATGCAATAAGTTGGAGTGAAACGAATATATAGTTTGTTTACTCCAACATATTGCATCAGTGTATCACCAGGTTCAAAACTTTCTTCGAAAAAGAGAGCTCTAAGCCCTAAGTAATAAATTGCCCAGTAACTTTCTATTTAAATTTCTCTCTCTCTCTCTCTCTCTCTCTCTCCCTTATCTTTCTCATACAGCATTCAAATGTCGTTATCTTAATGCATTCCACGAGTAACAAAGACAGAACGATACTTGCGTCTCTCGACTTGTGTTATAAATGGAAGATACTCTTAAATACCTATTTATATTTGGAGTTAAAATTTAAAAAGAAACATTATATATACTCGAAATATACGCTATGGATACTGAAATTTTAACTGACTATTGTTAACATTTTATCGATAAAGGAATGAGCTAGAGAAGGGGCGAGAGAGAAAGTGCGGAGAAAATAGATAAAAAGAAATAAGAAGTTCAGATACTTCAGATGGCGATGTTGGTCAAGTTATTCGCGCGCGCATGCGTCCTTCGTTTTAGCCGCATTCATTGGGCGCGTTCAGCGGACTCAACAGTTGAGTGAGCGCTCGCTGTTATTGGTGTATTCTTTCAGATCATCCAATCAGAATTTTAGATCTAGAAGAATGCACCAATAACAGCGAGCGCTCATTCAACTTGAGTCCGCTGAACACACCCATTGGATGCATCCAGAAGCACGACCGCTCACTGAGCGCTCAGTGAGTGAGCTGTTAAAAGTACCAACACGCCTAACACAGACAGAGAGCGACAGAGAGTCGCACTGCTCGTATCAGCCTGTGGTATCGTCAGTCCGTCACCGTCAGTTAGGCACAGTTAGGTCAGTGCATTTGTTATCAATTGTAAGTGCGACACTGTGACGTGATCGCGTAGGAGAGTCGGCCGGAGTAGTTCACGTGAACAGCAGTTGTTATTGGCAGATGTTCTGGTGCGACGTTTTCCTATAATCAGCTAATAATGATGGTAACGATCAACGCTGATCTGCGGCGCGAGCGCGAGAGATGCAGCTTCGATTCCATGGAGCTTACGAATTTCTGGGATGGTAGTAAGGCGAAGACATCTCATCGGCATGAGCTAGGTTTGTCGTCTGAACTCGTTGATCTTGCTGATTAATTCGCATGCATTGCTCGTCATGGGTTTATTATACATTACGTGACGTAATATCCTCGTCTTTTCTTATCATTGCGAGAAGCTATGTGACATGTTAACGCCCAATCTTTCGACTATTGATAATTTTTATTTATCAGATATTATATGTACTCGCTTTTTCGCAATAAAACGCGAGAGCTCACACATCACATTCTGTTCCGAGATCTATATTATCTTACACAAATTAGATTTATATTACATTTATTCTTGGATTTATTTGTGATTGTGTAAGCATCCCCTCCTCCCGCCTTTCTCTCTATCTTGTGATAACACTTATCATTTTCTATTCTGTGGGGAGAAAAGAAAATAAGAAAAACAAATACATAACTTAATTATAACTGGAAATAGAAAAAAATTGTATCGCAAATTGCAAGGAATAATGCTTTTAAAACGCGAATAATTGTACTGTTTATCACGAGTAGAAAGGTACCTCAGAAACAACTTTCTAAGGTATCTTCTGGGAAATGTATTAAGAAATAGTATAGGTAAAAGTGTGAAAGTTTATACTTTATTACCGAGTATTCTTTCGGTTGCTTGTATTCGATCACACGAATGAATTATCTTTTTGGATAATAATATTCTTAATAACAGTTTTTATAATATACCGATTTTAGTAATTGTTTTATAAACAATTATTTTTCTATATATTTTCGATATGCTACATATGTTTACACATCAATTTTGTGTGTGTACATATATAATATATTCATCTTTATTCAAAATTATATCTTGAATATTGTATATTTAATTTTTTAAAGAAAAATGTTTTATAATTTAAGAAGTCGCGAATAAATTAATGACGGAAAAATTGGTGATTATGATTCTATAAAGATTATCGATACTTTTTAAATGGAATTTTTTACAGAAATGATTTGTTTAATTATTCTACGTATCAAATTATTAACGTAGAGATATATGATTAATAAATTTCAAAATAAGATATAAAAAACTTGATAACATTAATTATCGCGCGAAATTTAAAAAGATTTTATATTTCTTGTTTATAAATATCAGATTAAGGTATAATGAGATATGTTATATTATATAATGAGATATTTTAATATATATGTAAGAAAATATAAAATAATTTGAAAATTAATGATTCATCGATCTCTTCTTAATATTTTTATATGCAGAACAATTAGAGGAAAATAAAATTATTCCATTTAAACAAATGGCAATAATCTTCATATAATTCCATTTTAAAAAGTGATGATAATTTTCATATGATCTTAAAAAATTTATTTTTTTAATTAATTTTTTTTTATTACGTATTATTTGCATCTTCTCAAGCTATACAACTTTTATATGAGAGACCTTTTTTAAATACATTGTTTAAGAGATATTTGAGGACATCATGTATGCTTAAAAATGGGACACTGTCTGTGTGTGTGTTATGTAATCATCGGTAAATTTATAATAAATATAAAAAAATATCTGGTATAATATCATATTATAAAAATTCTTTCTTTTAACAACTACCTTACACTCTGCCTGATTTGGCATTTGTTTTTTCTTATCAAAAGCCTTCAACTTATAAATATATTTACTTTTGCAAACGTCATAAATATGATGAACATTAAATTATTATAAAAAAACCTTTAATTAAGGTCATGAGCTTGTAACATTTGATTATTAAACTTTGACATCAACAAGAACTTTCTTGCCGTTCTATATCTTCCGGCAATCAGGAGACGCAGTAGTGTCTCCAGCCATGTTCAAAAACTACTAGTTAATATATGAATGATTAATAATAATAGGCACTACAAGTCTCTTATCCCGAGCCACCAAAAGTCCATTTTTGAGGGTTATCTTCCGTAATTTCATTCATTTATTTTATTATGGTCTTACATATGTACACATTAGCCGGAGTTAATCTTATTATAAAATAGATATATTTATTTGTAAAGTAAAAAAGTAATTCAGTTTTTATTTATTCTATTTTTATATTTATAATATTAAATGTTTCTGCAGTACTTTATTCTATGGACTTTAGTATTATATTTTTATATATTCTTATTTGTCATTTGTGCCAAGGTACACATATATTACTGTTTTTAATTTAATTTATTATTTTGTATTGTTTTAATTGTAACTAAAAGTTATTTATTAGTTTATCAGCTACGTTATCAATTTTTTTAATAGACATATTAGAATTCGGGGAAATATAAAATTATATTTTAATATTGTATTACACAACAAAGATAAAAATATATACACATATATATATATATACATATGTATAGGGACAAAGTGAAGAACAAAAAGCATTATATAAAAATTATTATTATTTGCGTTAATCGATTTTTGTGGAGTATTTTATATAAACACGCGAGAATAATAAATTTAAGGATCTCAATTGTAAATGATATGGTCCTATCATGTAATTAATTTTGACGATATTTTATTGTTTTGTTGCATATAAACACATTCAAACTATTAAATTTTTTATTTTTTTACACCTTTATAATATATTTGTATTATCTTTTATAAAACATTCGAATATATATTGCTTGAGATTAAAATCACTAATGTTATTCCAAAGATTTAAGATCCATTATAAGATACAGTAAATTTTATATAAAATTATGATTTTTAATGATACAGACTGACAAGAGCGTAATATGTAATTAATACATAACAACATACATATTTTGCATAATGTCTTTGTATATGCGCAGCTGCTCTCTGTTCAATGTTCAACATGAGATGAATACAATATCTCATATTGATATTTTTACGTTAGACTTTACGATTAATTTACTACTACGTATATCTGTTATTATGATTACTAATACTGACGCAAATTATCGAAAATTCCGCGAATGACTTGCGGAGATTATTACTCTATCTAAAAACAACTCAATTGTGAATCGATCGTAAGTATTATAATATTTCTTCTATCCATCCTTCACTAATATAATACAGAATTATTTTTATTTTAAGCCAAAACTAGACAATTTTTATCGAGAATGAAATTTTTTCTATATATAAAGAAGTCGCTTTATACAGAAATTTAATTTGATTTGATTATTTAAAATTGTTTAGTTTAATTATTCAATTCGATTATTATGTAATTTAACATACATGTTAAGCATATTAATTGGATTTAGCTCGTATTGCTATCTCAGCTTATTTGCAATTGTTAATACAAAAATTTATTAAATTATACGTATTTATTAAATTTTATATAATATATATATATATTCAAGTCATTCAAATTTATTTGCAGAAAACTTCTTCCTAAGTGACCCGATTCTGCATGACAGAATTCCTGCAAAGTACAAAAGTCATAAAGAAATTTATGAAGGCGCAGTAATGAAAGGATGTCGAGTGTTACAGAAGGTGCAACAGTTACATGACTCGGGAAAAGGTGGCATGGACGTTTTCTCGTAAGATATTTCTACATGTAATAAATAGTGTTTTAAGTCGTTATACTTTGAAGAAATCGTGTATGTGTGTATACATATATATAAAATATATTCAATTCGAAGTGTTTAATGTTTTATAATGAAAATGTCATTTACTTCAAGCAAATTATATTATTTATAAAATATATATTATTCACTTATAATAATATTTAATTCGAAGTTTAAATGTTTTACGAGAAGAAAAATATTTGTTAAACGCAAATTTTTACAAATCTAAAAACAAGCGTCATTTGACAAAAGCATTTGTGGTGCTCTGTAGACAAATTTTAGGAGGTATGTTAGGCTCAGCGATACTAAAGGATGGTAATCCGTTAACACTACACCATGTGATGTTTATACCGACTATTATGGGACAGGGTACTGTTGAGCAACAAGGATATTGGATATCCAGGGCTTGGAGCTGCAATATCATTGGTACTTATGCCCAAGTATGTTTTTTACTATACGTTACTTAATCACAAATTTATCATTTATATAATTTTTAATAATTAAATAATAATAATTTTATAATTTTTACATACATTTTTTACTCTAAAACTGTGTAATTTGTAGAATAATAAAACCATATGTTCTTAGACGGAGCTTGGTCATGGTACATTTATTAGAGGTTTAGAAACTACAGCGACCTACGACTCTCGGACTAAAGAATTTGTATTAAATAGTCCGACTTTGACATCATACAAGTGGTGGCCTGGTGGTTGTAAGTACTTTTTTTGTTCAAACTAACATTGGTATATTTAGTAGATCACTCTTAAGATTTATAGAATTAAAATACTTACAGTGGGTCATACGGCGAACTATGCAATTGTCGTTGCACAATTATATACGAAAGGAGAGTGCAGAGGCATTCATGCTTTTATTGTGCAACTTAGAGATGAGAACACTCATGAACCCTTATCAGGTATGTGAAATCATAAATGCATTTTATGTAAACTTTATTATACCTTTTGTTAAATATTGTATTTACAAACACCAAAGAGACTTACGTTAAAAGATTTATCTTTGTTCTCAGGGATAAAGATCGGTGAAATCGGCACCAAATTAGGAATGAATGCAACTAATAATGGCTTTCTCGGTTTCGAGAACGTTAGAATACCGCGCGAGCACATGTTGATGAAAAATTCTCAGGTAACGGAAAAAAAAAGAGGATGAGACATTCGCGATTGATTATTTAAGGAGAAGTCTCATATAGAAAAGTTTAAAGTTTTAATTATCCGAATTTTTAGGTGCTGGAAGATGGAACTTATGTGAAAGCGCCTAGCGATAAACTTACCTACGGTACTATGATGTTCGTTCGAGTAGTACTAGTACGCGATATTTCTAACTACCTATCGAAGGCGGTTACAATAGCTATCAGATACAGCGCAGTGAGACGACAGGGTCTCACAAAACCTGAGTACGTAATAAAAAAGTAAATTATTAACGAGATATCGATAATCATTTAAAAAAGCTTATTACATTATCTTTTGTATTATTTTATGCTGTTGGACATGTAGTTTTATATGAAGTGCACAATAAAGACATTCAATTATAAAATATACAAGTTATATTTTATTACAATTATTTTAAATCTTTTATTTTTGAACTAGTTTAAAAGTCGATTGATAATGATTAGATTAAAAGTATTCAGAATTTAAAATGTTTCTTTTTTAATTTGTTTCAGCGAGCCGGAATCACAAATTATGGATTATGTTACTCAACAATATAAATTGTTTCCTAATCTTGCTGCGTGTTTCGCGTTTCGAATGTGCGCTGAATGGATTTGGGAGATGTATAACAACGTGACAGCTGAATTAGATCAAGGAGAGCTAGAAAGATTACCCGAGGTATATTATATGAAAATAGAAATATAGAAACTGATGGTTTCAGACTTCGTGTACCGATTTATTTAGAATTTAAATAAGTATTGTTATTACTAGAAAAATAAAATTATATTTTTCAGCTACATGCTCTGGCATGTTGTCTAAAAGCAGTTGCATCATCAGACGGAGCTACTGGTATTGAGCAATTACGATTGGCATGTGGTGGGCACGGTTATATGGATTCAAGCAACTTGCCGGCGACTTATGGTTTAGTAACTGCTACTTGCACTTACGAAGGCGAAAACACGGTTTTGCTATTGCAAACGGCTAGATATCTGGTGAAAGCTTGGAGACAAGCTATTGGCGGTGAACCGCTTCCTCCGACTGTTGAATATTTAGCTGTTCTTTCACGTGCAGTAAAACAGCGTCCTTGGAAAAACACTTTAACATGTATTGTGCAAGCTCATCAAGCAGTTGCCGCAGGGTAAATATACATATAGGAAATATAAATAAAAGAAATATATTTCCTTTATACACACACACACACACACACACACATATATATATATATATGCACATAAAATTAACATTTATATATGAAAACTTATGAGCGAAAGACAGCATTGTTATTATAATCTACAATTTACGTTTTATAGCAAAATTCGTTTGGCAACGGAAAACATGGACCGCAGAATACGTAGTGGTATTTCACCAGAAGATGCATGGAATGAAACTAGCATTGAATTAGCACATTGCGCAGAATCTCATTGCCGAGGTTTCTTAGTAATGAGATTCGCTGAAAATGTTAGAGGATTAACATCCGTATCCAAACAGCTTCACGAGGTTTTGATGCAACTTTGTGAATTGTACTCGATATATTGGGTACTACAACGGCTTGGAGATTTTCTTCGTGTTAGTACTATATTTAAAACTAAAATTATCGTAATTTCGACCGAATCATCACTTCATTAATACGGTTACGTCATATTTTACAATTACAGTTTTCATGTTTGAATAATGAAGATGTTCCGGCGCTTCAAGCACGCTTCGAAGAGATGCTCGCTGCAATCCGTCCAAATGCTGTCGGTATCGTCGATGGATTTGATATTCGTGACGAGATCCTCGCATCCGCGCTTGGCGCATATGACGGCAATGTATATCAGCGTCTCTTTGACGAGGCAATGAAGAGTCCTTTAAATCAGGAGAGTGTTAACCAATCTTTTCATAAATACCTCAAACCTTTCCTTAAAAGTAATTTATAGTCTTATTATGTTTATCATAAATAGTCAGCCAAGGTTATCATAGTTATTATCATAGTTAAAATCATTAAAAATTTTAATAAGCTTGCATGGGAAAGTTTGCTATAACATTACTAAGATGCTAAAATTAATTCGTAATTTTCAATGCAAATCAGTAATCATTATAATTGCAAATGCTACAGTAAATTTTCTGAAGTGAATTATTTCAGAGTCTTCCGTTTTCATTTCAGTAATTATATTTAGTTGTAACGTTAAAAATATTATGATTTAAGAAATTATTTAGGAATATTTTTCTTACAATATAAATCGAAATAAATTAATCTTTTCACATCTCACATAATCAATAATTATTAAAACATATAGAAATTCTTTTCAGTTCCTACATTGATAAATAGCTGCAAATTAATCAATTGTTACAAGATTTATTTTTGCTGGAATGTCACATTTAGACTGAACATTTATATCATTAATAAGATCGTAAAAATAAGATCAGATATATTTTAGCAATCCATTTTATCAAACATAAAAAAAATGCAAGAAAAAAGTTCACATATCAATTCTGTAGTAAGAAAACTGGAGCTTTAAGTATGACAAAGATATTCCACGTTCACTTTTTTATCATAATACTAATGTCATACAATGTATTATTGTGTATGATATTGAGGTATGATGTGAAGGTATGTATACAGGGAGAGGGGATGTTCTGTGTATGTCATAATTGTATGTCAATACTTCAGATGTGAATTTAGAATAAAGCAAGTAAAGAATATATAAGTATAAATTTTTGAGTTGTCATATACACGCACACTTTAAATATTTCCTTTGATTTATTACAACTTAAAAAAATGAAGCTTGAACTTATTTTCATATGAAACTTATTTTATATTCACTCTCTAAAGTATTGTTATATAATTAAGAACAATCCTGTATACGTCGGTGTTCTATAATCTATATTAAAACGTCTTTTAAAGGACATTTTTATATGACGCAATTTAACGAAAACGTTATGAAATTGACGGAAGTATTTATCTATTATACATTTATCAGTATCTGTATTAATATTATGCGATTGTTTTATGTATTACGTATAGAGCATTTTCTGTATTCATGAACTGATCTTTAAAAAAATGATTGATATTTTTGATAATAATATTTTATAAAATATAAATATTGTACACATGTGAAATAAGGGCACACGCAAAGTATTGTTTTACAAATAAAATAATATTAATAAAAAATGTAATTTTTACAATTAGATGTTCTAGTATGTATTTACAGATTTATCTTCGAGGCAATTTAATGTAAGATATGAATACATACTCTATTTTGATACACAAATAAAGTGCAAATAATCTTTCTTCGTTATTTCGGTGTATGGTTTTACGAATCCCTAAACTCCACAATCGTATGAAATGGAAAAGATGTTCATCACATCTCAAAGAAGTTTCCAATGCGTTTCCTTAGACGATATAATATTTATTTACAGAATAGGAGCGACGACATACATTATTGTTTGTTATACTAATATAGTGCAATTATTAATTTCCGTTAATTAAGAATAACGTAATAATTACTTTTATGTCCGCAACAACGATAATACGGATATTTTAACCTTTTGCATTCGGTAATCGACATTTGGCTCTTCATCATTGCGATTTTATATATTTGTGTGTGTGTGTGTGTGTGTGTGTGTGTGTGTGTGCGTGCGCGCGCGCGCGCGTGTGTGTGTGTGTGTGGCAGGAAGTCGATTTTAAATTTTAGAAGGATAATATATAGGAGAATGATATATAAAACACTTCAATGAGAAAAACCAAAACAAATTCGTTTTATCGCAGTTGCGCGAGCGAGTATAATATATATCTATATATTTATATATATATGTATATGTGTATGTATATATATATATATATATATAAATAAAAGTACATATACATGTATATACGTATTTTGTGGGTTCGTGCATAGACGGAGATATATACACATATATGTAATATAATTAGGGAATAATAGGAAAAGGAGTAGGAGCAGGAGAGAAGGGAAGGAGCGATGGGATGACAGTACTTACACTTAAAAAATAACATTGTTAATATTATCGTTATTATTAAATATTAATCCACTTTTAAAATTATTTTCATTCGTCCACCTGGCCTATGGGCTTTGCCTATTAGTATTAGATAGACTTCTCATTGCTATAGTGTTCTTACGGAATTACGTCTTCTTATAAAATATGATTTCATTACAATTATTTTTCTCCCCCTCTTCGCTTAATTTCTCTCAGATATTAACTGGCCGTGTGGTGAAGCATAAGCTAGCAAAAGCTAAGGCAAGCGACACCACAAGGTCAATTAGTTACTATCTAACGAACAATTTCATCTATATATCATGTACGATTATTAAAGATTACGAGCCCTCAATTTCTAGGTCTTTCCTCGTTTACTTCACACGAGATAAGGATTTTTGAGAGATTTAAAAAATGACAGAAAAACAGGAGCATTATACGAATAGATAAAAGTATTTCATAACACATGCTGTGTTTTTGGAAAGTTATACATTGATTAAAGAATCGTGTGAAGTATTGGAGGAATTTAATCAATCCACATTAAAAAAGATGAAAATTAAAATGGTAATAATATAATGATGAAATAGCGACTTAATGAGTTATAAAAAAGAGAATAGGGATACTTCTTTGATCATAACCAGCGTTATATCTAACCATCGTTACTATCGTTAACTTCTTATCATTAATATTCTTATTAGTTGATTTTCTACGTATACTATTCCAAATTTAGATATATTAAAAAAAGATTCTGTGAAAGAGAATTCATTAAATTCAATAAAATTTGTTCGAAAACGCAAATAAATTTTGAGGCTTCGCGTTTACGTACTAATAATCTTCAATCACACAATCAAAATACAAGTAAATAAAATTGTGTCATGATATATCGAAGAGAAATTGTCAAAGCAACACTGCATGATTAATAAAGATACATTAAAGCAACCAATTTGTCGTGGATGAGAGGGAGCTATATTAGTCTTGATAATAAAATAAATAAGGCGTTTAGTAGACTCTATACATTTCATAATAATAATAATAATAATAATCATGATCAGCATATTCGGACGTAAAAAGCACGAATCAGTTCAAGAGATAGAAACGGAAAGGTGAAAACTTGCAGGATGATGAGGTGAAGAGTGTCGTGAGGAGGCAAACAACGTGATTAAGGCGGATTCGTGAGTTTCGTACCAAATCGCTGTTCCTTACGTAGTACATATGGCAGTATCGGCATGATATATTTTTAATTACTCCAAGTCCGATTTTCTGCGACGGATCGGATTCTGCGACAAGACGACGCTCACGTACTGTCGGGAAGGAAAAAAGAGATTCAAGGATCGGTGCAAGATTGTTAAAAAATTATGGAAAATAAACGAGGACGACAGACAAAACGGCCAAGGAAACACCACGTGAAGTGGAAGAAAAAACGTTAATAAATAGGTGGACTTCGCGATACGGATCGATCGCGTGACGAATGTCGCCATGGGAAATAATTCTGATACGAACGAATATATACGCATTTGTATCGCTTTTAGCGTGTTCCCTTTCGCTTTCTAATACAGCATTATGGCATCATTTCTGTCGTGCTAAGGCGTGCGCGTTATACTCATTCCGCTCTTGGGGTAAAGAGGAACATTTTTTTCTCTCTTTTTTCATATCGTGGGTACTTCTGTCTGTCAAACGCAGCATCCATCTTTCATTATGGCAACGTGACTTTTTATTAGAATCTTTAAGACAAAATAGACCTCAGACAGATATATCAAAGATTTTTTATTAGCATCAGAGTCGATTCGGATAATAAACATGGGATGTTTTATCTCATAGGTGGAAGGAGGGTGTGACAACCTATTGCCGTGCAAAATATCAATCAGTAAACTACTTCTATTCGTTTGATGCATCTGAGCATCAAAGAAATTAAAAATATTCAATCTCTACAAATGGATTCCTTTATGTTTTAAGAACTGCATTTTTGCAGAAAATAAAGTATAGTCTGGAAGATGGAAACGTCGATCGCGGTATTGGTAATACACACGCATAGCTGCCATTTCGCCTTTCAAAAAGATATGGCACGCTAACTGAAGATTTACTAATTTATTTTTATTTGCTAATTGTAAACTGGTTATTCGTACAGCAAGAATTCCAATACAACAGCTAAATGCTTGGCGAATACGTGAAACGTGAGATTCACAATTATTAGGAATTTCAATATTTATACAGAAATTCTTGATATATTAAACATGATTTACATTACATGAAGCAGTTGTCAAAGCAATAAAATGATTCATACTACAGCAAATTTATATACGTTTTCTATCATCATTGCGTCTTATCTAAAAAATGTGAGATTCTTCAATGATCTGAGATGTAACGAAACAAAGAGAGAAGTTGCGCAGAGAAATACGTATAAAATCTTATATATCTTTCAGAAATAATAGCTATTTTTTTTATAAAGATATGTACAATACCTGCGACCGATCGACCAAATAAATTCTAAATCATTTTATACAGCACTTACATAATTTCTAGAAATGCAACATTAAACTTTTTGTCTTCCTCGGAATACGTGATGTAGGTCGATGCGGTCGCGCTACAATTAATGCTTAACACATATTCTTAATATAGGCGCCCTTTTTATCCTCTCTGCAATCGATCAATATGGTCAACGAGTCCCACCGTTTTCACCTCTATCGGCACATGAACACGCAATAAAAGGACCTAAATCTTTGTCGAACTCAGTATTAAACGTTCATATCAAAGAAATAAATATTGTAAATTAAAAAAAAAACAGAATAGCAGCGACGCGCGAACGAGGTTGCAGTTTAACTCCTCGCTGCTCTTGCTGTCGGAGAGAAATCACGACGCCGCAACGATCCTTCTTCCCTTCCCTCCTTCCACCGGGAGACAGAATGATTAACGACATAGCAGCGGCGTTTATCGCCCACGAATTTTCACGCTCTCAGTCCTGTACATGTATACATACGTATACATACACGTGCGCGCGCGCGTATATATATACAATATATATAATATACACACGCGCTCTTTAAATACGCTTGTAAATGCATCTTGAAATTGGTGCAACCTCGCCGACGATGTCTCGACGGGATATACCTATATGAGCCATAGTCTCGTCGTTCATTGTCCGTCGCTTCAGTCACTAGCCAGGATGATTACACTCCGCAGAGGATCTTTTCAAAGATCAGCGAATGCGGTTAAAGTCAGGACAACGAAAGGGAAGGTATATATAGAAATGTGAAGGGCGAAGTGACTGGAGCGTCAAGCTGGAAAAGTTCAATGTACGGTGAACGGTCTATCGGCCGAAAACCGCAAATTCGTCTTGCCTCAAACTCTCTTACTCGCGTACATCTTATTTTGAACACGATGAAATACAGCGCGTAAGAAAATACAGTTTCCTAGAGTCAAGAGAAATTGTAATCGAGAATCGGCCGACATTCTGAGTGACGTTCCTCGGGTAAAACTTTGCGTTTTGGGAGAGTCTATAATGAGCGCGTGCCATGCAGTTTGCCGTAATAATTGTTTCACCATCGATCAGCGGGATTCCAAAAGCGGGCGTTGATCGTCGGTGGGTTTTTACTCGGCTTGGCATCGTGAGATCGCGAGAGGAATCGGCGAAGTCGCCATCGCACCGCCATCGCCTCAAGCGTAGAACTCTCGATTGTGATGAGGCGCGCCCGGCTTGGGGAAGGCCTGCGCCGCAGGTGATCTTCTTGGCTCGTCCAGGGCATACGAGCCCTCGTCCTTCTTGCGCATCCGGTACACGATGAACATGACCACCAATATCGCGCAGAGGAGGCCTACTACCGCGCCGCCGATCACAGCTGGAAACACGATCGAGATATCTTAGATCTATTTTCGTATAACAAAAAAAAGCTTTTCTTGCAAAGGATATAGCTTTCGATCGATACGTGAGTTAATAATCATCACGCAGTCTTTATAAAATCACAGATCTAACATGATCGATACTATATTTAAACAAAGAGACACAATCTGACTATTTCGATCTTCGATACACTTTCGAGTCCGATGGAAAGCTTCGTCATTTTTACACTCACCGGCTAGTACGCCTGGCTGCGCAAAGAACGAGCTGGCACGGTCCCCAGGTTTCGGATTCATGATGTAGACCTCGTGGATATCGTCGGTGCTGCGATCGTCATCCGTGCCTGAGGGCTCGCCTATGTTGACCTCGTTGCTGGGTCGGTTCACGGTTTCAATGGTCGTCTAGAAATTGGATACGGCTCGATCACTTTAATCTGTTTAATTCGCGACCCCATGCGAGGGAAGAAGCGCGCGTGTCATTGAACAAAAATGTAAGTAATCCGTTCAAAGCGGGAAGTGTCGCGTCAGCACTCTAATCGGGCAAATTAGATTGCACACGCCTGTGCAAGAAGTATTAAGCGCAATATCGTAAAGTGTCGCGAAAATATATAATATACTGGTGCAATTTAAGGAATAAAATGTAATTTCCTTTTTCCATTATAATTTCATTTTAAGCCTTGCTCTTTTCTCATGGCACGTGCAGAATATATTCGTGAATAAAAAACGAAAATAGAAAATCGAAATTTGTTAAACTGTTGGAATGTATGTAGACAGAAATTCGCTCTAGATACGCGAAGCTAAATTGAAGATTCAAAATTTTGTAAAATTATTATAATTCCAGCAACATCTCACGCTTACATGTTGTTTAGTTTTGACATTTGTCTCGTCGACGACGTATGGAGGTCTCGCTTCGGTCGGCTTGCTGGGGACTTCTAATCCGTTATTACCAGTGAACTCTGTAACGCAACAAAGTTACGATGAATACATTAAAATTGATATGTTCTACAGATCCGAACGCAGATCTGCGAGGTATCTTTTTCGACGTTTTAACTAAGCGCATTCGTGAAAGCTGAAAATTAAATTTCCAATCACCGCTGATTGGAGATGAGAAACGATCTATACCGGCGATGAATGCGTGCCGATATCGTCCATTTTTCAATTTTTAGAAAAATTCTTTCGCGGGCGCCGCTGCCTTTATGACATCCATGATATTTTTGTTTTTAGTTCTGCAATTGGCAGAATATATTAATATTTTTTATAACCGAATATTGTATAAAAAATCCGCACGAAATATAAATACGTCACGATAAAATTATTAATGAGAAACAGATCGGTCGGAAAAACATATTGTATATAAAAATTGTATGTAGCATTTAATCTTTCCTTCGTTGAGAGGTGAAAGAGATTCATTGATCAACTGAGATCGTTTGATTAAAATTTATCCAGAGAGATATATATATACAATATATATCGGATGTCATACCGTGGTCGTCTTCCCCGTCCTCGTCGTCAGGGCCAAGGCCGCTACCCGAAGCTTCGAGGTCGTCGCGATTGTCGCTGCCACCTCGGCCGGAACCCTCTAAGGCGTCCTGATCATCCAAGTATAGGTCATCCGGGAAAGTGTTGTAAGTCGAGCTCGCCGACGTCCTCTGTTTGCTGTCGGTGGTCTGCTCCTTCTGAAAATCAAAGAAGACACAGCAATGTAATTTAATCAATACATAGTATACGTCACAATCTCACAGCAGAATCGTCTGGCGAGACATATTCTGCTTCAGGTCATTGACACGTCTCGCGCTTAGTGAAGCCGCATCATGAAGCGATGAAGCTGCGCGACACTCGAGCTAACGTAATTAAAGGCACGCGCATATGTAAACGTGTCCTCCTCGACGCGGCGAGATCTCTGTAACATGAAAGGGCTTCGCGGGTCCCGCGGTTCGTTAAATTTTAATTTAACTCAGTTGCAAGAGATAGCAGCGATCTCTTCTCGCTTCCATCTCTCGCGATAGCATGCCATAAGCGGAGCGCGGGATCTAGCACCGCGTCGAGCATCACCATGCAAATGCGCGAAATTTCGGGTTCAACGGAAGTCAAGCAAGACGAGTCAAAGCGAAAGAGGGAGAGAGAGAGAGAGAAGCTAAATTCCGTCAGAGAGAATGATGGAAAGGATGAAGACGCGGAGGGCTTCGCGATGACGGGGTTCGTGAAGGATCAGCGTGGGTGGCGCGGGTTAACGCCGCTCCATTCTATTTCTGGAACGTCTCATCTCCTTCCAGTTGCCTAGCACCAAAATAGAAGGATGCACTTCTTGGTGTTTCCCTCGCTTCGCATCTGATGTTTCGTGTCTCTCATCGCGCGTGTTTTTCACGTTTAATACGCACAGTAACGGGCCGCGAAAGACTCAACCCGCGATTCGCCCGTTTTATATAATTTCGCGCACCATGAGAGATACTTCTTCAAGGGCGCACGATAAAATTGTATTGCGCCGTTAAATTGAGTAAATGAACGACCGGCCGTCCGTAGTTTTCCTGCGTGTAACAAAGAGTGGCCACGATGAGCGGATGATTGAGGAAACGGTGAAATAGCCCACGCTTCCGGTTACGTGATGTCCGCGGAATGCGAAGTAACGCGCTGCGAGAAACATCAAGCATTAAACAAGCGGAATTGCCAATATTCCCATCTATGCGATATTGTCGTCGTAAGAAAATTTCATTTTCTGAGAACGATCGTGAGAGAGAGAGAGAGGGGGGGGGGGGAGTAAGATCATCCACGATAGTAAGTCGATTACAAACAGAATGCACTGCAAATCCAAGTGTATAAAGTGTCTGCAGCAAGGCATGTTGCCTAATAAGCTCTACGACATTATCTAAGCTTGAGTTGTAAATCGTAAGAAAATTATGGTCAATTATTCTTCTCACGTCGATCGTGATTGGTCAATTTTTACGGCTTAAGACTTTAAAGAGCTTAGACAATGGCTTACTGTAGAGAGTCTATTATTTTTAGAAAAGTATAATCACCCACTTACATTAATTTTGTAGTCCATTGTTTACACACTTGAATTCGCAGTGTATCTCACAATGATATCGATAAAAATAACAGTGAGAAGAGTTATAAAGATAACGAAAAATATTTTGTCTCGTCGACCTTCGTCGCGTCAATACTCTCGCGATTGAATGGCGCTATTAACGAGCGCGTCGCGATCGATAGCACGAAATTCGCTCTCGTATCTTGCTCTCCGCGCTCTCGTCTGCCGGGACGGGCGGCGCGGCGCGGCGCGGGCGATTTCCTCCCTTTCGCTTTTCGCCCTGAAATGAAAGACAATGAGTGCCCGATGACCATGGAAAACGCACGTCCAGCACGTCAAATGTGTCGCAGTTTCGTTTCCGTTTCGTTTATACGCGCGTTTATCGTGCATTGGCGTATGCAATACGACGAGATTTGAATTAGTTGAAACAGAGAAAATATCGAATTACGTGACGTTAAACTGTCTGACATCTGACAAATCGCTGCTGTCAAAGAAATCAGTCAAAAGCGTTACACCTGAATGATGGCTATCGGCGGTGTGGATTGGATCTTTTGCCTGTAATAACTTTTCAAATTTTATATATTTAGTCTTCATGCTGTCGACCTAAGCGTCGATTCGACTTTTATTCTTCAGTCCCATCATGTATCTCGAACTTCTCTCCAACAAATCTACTCTCAATGTATAGTTCGTCATTCATTTTATTATACTATGTACTTGTTTTTTTATACAAAATTTGTTTGTATTTGAAAATATTATATTCATTATTTGAAAAAAAAAAAAAAAAAAAGTGTTCATCTTATAATTATCGATCGTTGTTTATCATTCAAAGAGTGCAGGAGAATTGGAAAAGGTACAAAACGTAGGGGTATGACGATAATTGAATAAAAAATCTTCTACGCATCATTTTTCAAGATGGACCCAGTCGAGAATGAACAATTACGAATAAACATGGACGAACGGAACATTCTCTTGATGTCTCGAAAAAAAGATAGAACGTATGTCACATACGATGTCAATTCAGACTCGTTAGCACTCGCAACGTTATCCACTCTCATCAACACACATTCGTCTATTCAAATTCGTTCACGCTTGGTCTGGACCCACCCTTAGAGGATCGACATCGATCAATCGCCCCAGGTAAACGCGTCACGGAACATATAACGAATGGAGAACGCAAGAACAACGAGTTTTCATCGTGAGAAATAATTAGTTACCCACAACAATGGGGACGTGGGTGTCAAGAGAGAATCCTCGACGAAGAGCAGGAAAGGACCTGGACGCTGGAGTGCGTGCAGCCAGCCGCGCCGATGACAGCCGAGTGCGTCGCCCGGTGCAGCCAACGAAGAATCGATACGGGCGAACGCGGCACAGCGTCGACCCGGTCGAACCAAGGGCCGAGACCTTACAGGCCCTATGGAGGGCAGGAACCCGCCCAAGATAACGCAACGTTCTCACCGTTCACCGACCTTATCGCGTGTTCTTTTCTTTTTCTCACCCCTCGGTCAAGCCACCCTGGGTCTCTCTTCTCGTGTCGTTCTCCTGGACGCGGTGTTTGCGCGGGGATTGCGCGGGCGCGCGATGCTATCGACCTCCATCCGTATCGCGTCTCGCTTTCCATCGCGGTTCTTCTCGTCATCGAGGCGATACATCTCGCGAATTCGCGTCCGCCCCGAGTGACGATCTCCCTCGTTCATCCGCCGTACGGGAGAAAATCCGCTCTCGATCGCGACGACAAAGGGGTGCGTTCGATTTTTCCACTGCCGAAATTTCTCGCACACAAACGACGGAGGGGAACCATCGCGAACGAGCCTGTCGATATCTCTGTACTTACCACCTCAGCGATTTGCTCGGGAGAATTTGACGGATGCGCTCGGGATCTCTGACGGTGGAGAACGAGAAAATTCGGAGGGTGATGTGCAGCGGTTTTAGACCAGGTGATGACTGCACCGACCTAGTACGAGTCCGACTCGGTAGACGGCACTGTCGAGATCCTAGCAACTGTTATACATATATAGATGTATATGTATATACATCTATATACATTTATACATACGTACATACATGCAGGACGTTTTTAAAGTTTGCGCATAAGACATCCGAAAACCTTCCCTTTGATAAATTCAAGCTTAATTGTCCCCCGGAGAGAAGATTTAGGGTTCTGCTTATCACGTTTTGCATTTCTTATACAATTTCATCTTCTACATTTATTCCAATATAGCTCTAACATACCTTGCCTCATGTTTTATTTTATATCTGTGACTATTTTACATTCTGCTGAACGCATCCTATCCGTTTTGTTACGAATCACATTTCTTCTCGGTCAGGCACTCGCTCAGAAAGAATTTCTAATAAAACAAAAAATTCTTGACGTACTTAATCTCGCAACCTTATGCAGTATAAAAATAAAACAATATTAAGATTAAATCAATAATTCTTATTCCCCTCTCTCGAATTAAATAAAAATAACATCGATTTATTATTTAAGAAAAGAGCAATACATATATACATTTAAGTTTATATATATAGTATTCCTGATTCATAATAAATCTTTATCCCCGATGTTATAACGTATTATATCGACGCCATAGTATTTAGAGCGAAATCAATGGATCATTTTATTCTAAATTCAGTAATTTTTCATTTAAGAGTAAAATATTCCACTGTTAACAGTCAATATTACTGTTCTTCTTCTGAACGATTCCATTTTACGATAAATCGAAAAGTAATATTGAATCCGAAAATCTTTTCTATGGATGCATCGTAGCAGCAATCTCGTCGATGCCTTTATAAGAGTTTATACCTTCGAGCATGTACCTACTTTGTCTTCCATACACAATACATATGTACATCACGCCTACCTATCTTGTTATTAATAAATCTTATACGTACACAATAAAATATTATTACACCTAATCGTACACGAAACGACGAACTTTATTGTAATCATCAAGGCACCAGAAGGAAACTTGGAAACAAAAGATTAGGATGAACGAACGTTGTACTTTCGATGTACAACATACGCGCGGGCATGCGCACGATAAATCCGTCAAAAGCTCCGCGAGCGAGCTCCGAATGTATTCAATAAGTCATACGGTAAGGCGATTCGCGAACGGTGCGGGATATTGAAAATCTGCTCTATCCGTTCGGGGTAGAACTTGTCGTCGCTCGCGTACACCCTCCTCCCCACACATCGTCGCCTTATTTGAATGGGACGGGATTTTTCATATTGGATTCAAATCCGAGGGACTTAACTCGCGGGCCTGGGCTGCCGCAATGCGCGCGTTCCACGTTCCGCCGTGTGGGTTCTTCGTTCCTTTCGCTCTCCGCCACCCAGTTTACCCATCGAGAAAAACGATGGTCAACGCTCGAGAAAATGGAAAAATCGATCGCGCGGGAGGTGCAGGCGGAGGCCTATACCTTTTCACGACGCGCGCACGTCGGCACACGCTAGCGCGTGTCGTTACAATATATGTAACACAATGAGGTAAGAGAAACCGGAAAGACCATACGCGATAAACAAGCGACGAAATTCGGATTCGGTGTCTATATATATAGCCTACAGCCCGCCAATTCAAACAGCCCATTCGCGTCGGGATAACTGCGCGATTGAATTGATATGCGGGCTTTAGCTTCCGCTCGGATTCATCTCGCGAATTCGCGAAACTCGACCCTGCGGGTTCCTCGATATTCATCTAGAATATTCGTGGTTCCATCCCCTTTCTCTCGGCGAAGAGAAATATTCGCCATAGCACTCAGCGATAACGGCGCCGATAGTTATGGCAAGAACACGTGGAACGTGCGGCATGCTGCAGGTGAATCGACCTGCATTGCTCTTAGGCGATGATCGCGTTATCTCAAATCGTTGACTCTCGTCGTTGTCGTCGATACAGGACGGCGGCGGCAGGAAGAACGATGCTTGGCCGAGCTGCGGCACACCTAAACGTTCACGGTGCGCTAACTAATTGTGCTACTTGCATGTATAGTAGCGACCGGAGGAGGCTGCACGGCCGATCGGACAATTGCTCGACTTTGCGAGGGAGAGAGGACGGTGAGGCGACCACCGGCGGTGGCGGAGGAATTCTGGAAAAGTGTGACGCGCGCGTATTTTTATAGCCCTCTTGATCTACATGTGGGCGAAAAGCGGCACAGAGGAGAATTTTATGAGACGAGATTACCCCTGGCATCGAGAAACTGCGGGAAAGTCATAATCGATCAATCTTCGTGGTTCGCGAATCGATTCACGAAGGTATAACGTATTTCGTTTTCTTCGTTTAGATCCTATCGATGTAATCTGATTTGAAAATTGATTTATGTACTACTCGGGAAGTGCGCCGCGGAGATTTAAAGGTATACTTTGCTGATCGCGTACCTATATCTATATACCGCTTCGAGTACTTGAAGAATAATGCGGATTGTCGAAGAGGCTACCTCGATGTAAAATCGCAAAAGATTGTGAACTAGATTCAAAGCTAAGTAGAAGCGAGAAGGATAAGAGAGATAAATCAGATGGGAAGCTTACAGAGAACAGTCACGCGGTTATAAGACAAGCTTGATCAACGACGCGGATTCTCGCGCAATAATTCACTTCAGTCGATTCAAACATCGAATATTCTCGCGTGAAGGTGCAAGTTCGAGTACACTTGAGAGGCGTCGCAGAAGGGATCGTGAAGAGGACATTCCTTTCGGAAAAAAAGAGTAGCTCGTTGTTCGATATGGAAGGATAAGAGCAGCTTCTTTGCATATTAAGCGTAAAATTAGGCAAATGTCAGCAGTTTCCCTGAAAGAACAACGACCGTGGTTGCACAAAAAGAATCCATTTTTCCTTACCCACAAATCGACAGCCCTCTAAAAAGGCGTGCCCTCGACCCTCGTCCTCCATCGCGATCGCTTCGTGCTAAGACCCTCCTCACGCATAAATCATATTCTCATGCTCTTTCTTGATACTCCGATATCATAAATATCGAGTGAAAGAGAGGTTTATAATCGAGAGAGAGAATAGTTAGAAAAATATAAAATTGGTACACAGACATCAATTAAACGCGACAAATTATGCACTTATCCTCCTTCGATTATGCAGCGTTTCAGTGTTACTCAAGAGTAATTAATTTGCGCAATAATCACGAAAATTTCACTACGCTATGTTTCTACATGTTTTTACAGAGCCACCTCGTTTACAGAATGTTACCAACGGTGGACGTTACGCGAATTTCCCATTTATTATTTTCTCCCTTTCTACACTCATTCCGCCTTTACATTTTCTCTTTTACAACAATTCTCTCTCTCTGTCATATTTACTTGAACAAATTTTTTTACCATCCTTTGACGAGCGACGTACGTCTATCCGATGACAAAGACACGTGGACTCTACGTTGCGGTTTGATTTTTATGCGAATCACGTAACTGCGCGAGTGAACCGTAAATTGTTGACAGGACCAACGAAGAATGTCGTTTTCAGCGTTAACTCAAACAATGCAGTTCCTTTTTTTCTCTGAATCGGTGAAAAGTCTTTTCGACCTCGGAAAGGGGCACGGAGGGAAAGCGAGGTGAACTTTGTGAGGCGTTTTCCCTTGCGGAAACGTATAAATAAAACGAATCGTTTCATATAAAATCGCAAATCTTAATAAACGTCATTATTTGTAGCAGCTGAGTAAATAATTATTAAAAGCGCGTTACATAATACGCGAAAAGCCATGTGGATAAAACGCTCCGGAGAGCTCTCGTTTATTTCATCTCCAAGTCTCGCGCGCGCTTGCGGGGTTTTACCTAGAAAATAATTTATCATCCTCTCGGCGTATATACTTGATAATTAGTGTTTGATGTCTCTTTCCCTTTGAATAACGTTACAGTCGAGATATACGCACACGTGAACGGATACTTCGAGCAACTGGCCGGACAATATTACGAATACTCAAATAAAATTAATGTCGAAGGAGGTGGACCTCTTTGTCACGATTACAATTGTCGACGATTGTTCGAATTCGTTCGAATGAGCGCGTGACTTGTTCTAAAAGAGAGACCAAAAAAAAGTCGAATACGTTTAAAAAAAATTTCGATCTCTCCTATCCGCGTAGAAACTCAAAAATATGTAGCCGCAAAACACGGCGTTTGCGGAAGAATAAATAAAATACCACCAGGGACGGATGCAAATTTGCTCGCGCGTATAAAAACCTTGCTCGCACACACACGAAACGCGGGATTAATGTGAGATAACGTGTCGCACCGTGCGCCGGTAGAGACGAGAATAGCAATTATGGCCGGTAACTTCGCGAGAAATTTCCATCGTAATACAATTCGGCCATGATCTGTTGGGCATGAAACCAAATTCAAAAGCCGCAGTGGTCGGCCGATTCGGCTTTGCCCGTCTGGATTTCCCCTGTTACGCACTTAATGAACCGGTCGCCTGCAGCTCCTTCTGCCGCGCGCGGGTATATCGATCTTGAGGCTGATTAAATAAAATAAAAAAAAATACGAATTTGGTATTTTAAACGACGCTTTAAACGACGGTACGCGCACAGGGAAATACCGAAAAAATCGATGGCGTTGCGAAATTTCGAGAAACGGGAACCAGAGTAAACACACGGCAAATGAATAATTTCGTTAGCTCCCTTGCTTCTACCTAAGCACCAATTTATTACTGGAATTTATCTCGCGAAGAGTGAATCGAAATTATTGAAAGACTCGTGTACTACAGCGCTCATTTACCATTCAAAAAAGTAAAGAGACTAAGCCGGCGCGAAAGGAAAGAAGACGAAGAGGATTCTGGTGGCGCGCACTGCACAAGTACCGAGTAAATTGGCAGTTACGAAGAAAGAAGGCGCGGAGAGATCATTCGTCCGGGATAAAAGCGCGTATCTTCTTCATCTTCGATGGATAAAAGTTAATAAATTCCGAATGTGCGTCGCTTTGCAGCCGCATTCCATCACACTATAATAAAGTCGAGAGAAATTCCCCGCTTATCGCTTCTTGCCTAAGATCGCGGGGTGTATACGATTTGCCGTGACAGGTCGCGCGTATAGTATACGCGTAAAATATTCTCACGTAAATCAACGCTGAGACGAAGAGAAAGAGAGAGAGAGAGAGGGGGGGGGGGGTGAGAATGCATTCTTGTCGGTCGCGATCGTATATGCGTTGCGCATGACCTACGGGCACGGAAGGAGGAAGCCTCGTAAGCGTCTGCAAGTTAATGTACGTCAGCTGCAGTGTTAAGTTAAGGAAGATTCGCGTGACGCTTCCCTAAGCATCTCAATTAACGTAGTGAACGATTTAATGCAAGTAGACGATAAAGAAATACGAGAGAGAAGGAGGGAGAAACAGACCGCGTAGATATTGTTAATTTTCAGAGCTATTCTCGATGAGGAAGAGACGAAGAAGAGAAAGGAAGTTCCTTTTTTCTTTCTTTTGTCAGCAAGATTATTAAATTCCAAAGAGGTCTCGGCGAGATAGCGAAAGGGGCAAGAGAGACGAAAGGGGGCGGGCGAGCCTAGAGGCAAACGAAGCACGTCGAAGACCGAAATGGCATCGTCCGGGATGACACTTGGCCTTAATAAGCGCCTTCGATCGTTGTCGAATGCAAGATGCTGGCTGCATCATCAGCGATTCCACCTTCGCTTCTTTTCACCGACAAAACGTCAAGTGTCACGTCTATATAGGCTCTCTCCTCTCTCGTGGATGGATCATTGTTTCGAGTTTACCTTTTGATGCACGTGAGCGCGCCTCGAGCGATCGTAGGTGGACCGTTACGAAAACGTTGCAAAATTCTGCGATGCAAAATATAATTGACGAAACGGAGAACACGCGGGCGATATATGTTGAAACCGTGTAAAGTTATTTTCGTGGAAAATTGTCACGTTGGAGGAACGTTCCTTTTCTTCCGGTTCAATGGCTCGCTTTGTCAAGGTCCGATTGTTTGTTCGTTGTGCTCAATTGAGCGCTTATTTAACGCTCAATCAGACAATCTCTTGGACCTTCTTTTAAAACGGTGTTTTCTCCAGATATACCGTTGCACAGATAGATAGGGTGTAAATCTTTTTCCCGTCCATAGCAACTTTTAAAGAGAGAAAACGTATTTGTCGACGTATCTCCCATCGTGATTGTTAACGAGTACAATATCACGCGTACAAAACTATTAATTCCCAATTCATTTGTCGCAGACGTATATAGCTTTAAATGAAAGAAAAAACAAAGCGGTAAAGGGAAAGGAACAGAAAAAAAAGGGAGGGTGAAATAGAAAGGAAACGCGCAGTTGTCTGCGATCTTTGTATAATAATTGCACGTCTATCCTCTGAATTCGTTCCGTCTCTCTGCGCGCGTCAAGCCCCGACTAAACCCTTTCGCGATTCTCGACGCCACGTATCCACCATCTCCGACACATTCATCCCGCTATTCGATGCGACAGGTCAAAGGCAGGCCCCTCTTTCCCTCTCCCCGTATCGGTTGATACTCGGTTGAATGGCTCGGGGAACGTTAACTGCGCTTTCGGACAGTCGCAAGATTTTTCATCGGAAAGCGATTCATCGTTCCTCCTCGTCGAGCGGCCGTTTCCAGATTTCGACGTTAATTGAAATCCAAGCGTGCGACGTGATCGCTATCGAAGGGGGAAAGCGGGTGGACGCGAATTGCCATGAGGTTATTTTAACAAAGTCCGGAAGCGATGCGCCGAGAGCTACATTAAAACTTGAAACGCGCGTATATGCAATGCATGCGGCGAACGACTTTTACGACGGTCGCCAGAATATTATTCGTGTCCATGCGGGAGTAAGTCAATAAGTTACACTAAACCCCCGATGTACGTGCCAGCATGCTAGACAGTAATTTCTGACATGGCGACGTCTAGATGCTCTACGCCAATGTTTAGGGGTTGACTACGATCCTTCCTCCCTCTATTGCCCCTCCCCCCCCTCTCTCCCTCCTCCCCCTCTCTCTCTCTCTATCTCTCTTTCTCGACTTCCGTGGCACGGCGGCGAGAGGGGGAGGACGACAGGGGTTGTGAATCAATACAAGGGCCACCACCGACCCTGCCAACCAGGCAGCCTGCCCGCTTCTCTCGCCACCCTTCCGCCGCGCCAACCCCCTTACCACTACCTTCTCGCCACCACGACAACGTTTGTCCCCTTCTGCTCTCCTTCTGGAAGATGATACCGGCTATTCTGTAGATTCCACCCTTCACCCCTCGACACGAGATCGATCACCTCTTCCTCCGCCTCCTCTTCTCCATCTCCTTTCCTTTTCGATCTTCTCTATGCGCATGATAGAAGTCGATACCGTTCACCTGCATGAATATAATAATACGACGACGGAGATTGCGAGTGATTAATTCCCCCTTCTCGGGTCGATCGACCGATCGTCGAATTTTAACGAGACACGCGAAAAACAGCGAAGAAACAACTGGATGTATAAGAATTCGAGATCGAGGGAGGCGCGAGAGGGTGAGGGAAACAGCTGTTATGAATATCTCACAGAGCAACTATACTCTCACAGAAATGGATGAAAGATTGTTCCGAACGGAAGTGGCAAGGTACACCCAAGATTTGTTCCGCGTCGAAAGTTATGAGAAGAGTAAACTCCGCCGTTGGACTCCCTTAAGTGCGAAGTCGTACTTAGCGAGCGAGAGATGTTTCTCGGTGAATGTGTTCCACGGTGTGGCATTTAAATAGCTTCCGTGCCTATATTGCGAGGATACGGCTGCATTATATATATACGCGGTGCACTAAATACAGCTAGGTATCTGACATTAGATATAATTTCAGTCAAACTCACGAGACATCTTGAGAAAATATCTCGCATTTTCGCTTTCAACTGCGCGAAAAGCTGAATAAATGCATCTACAAAGTTGAAGAGTGCAGCTTGTAACTATTACTGATATCGGGGGATAGGCCGTAGCGAGTATATGTTCAGGAAATCCTGGTTGTCCGTATATATGCGTCGATGCCTGGAGTGCGAATCTAACTTTACGACATAAATAATAGATAGAGAATCCTACGCTCTGGCACGAGGGACGTAAACAGATATCGTTCCAGTGGTTCTCAGCGAAGTCATCGCTGTCAAGCAGATGACCTTTTGTAATCTTGGTCTTTTTACTTTCTTGCGCGTAACAATTGCCTTGATTTAAATTGCAAAGTTCGCAATGTACAAGTGTAACAACAACACGCGTGATTAAAAGAGAAAATATCTCTGAAAAGATATCTACTCTACGATAAGCTTTTTTAATAACGTTGCATGTAAAAAAACAGAATAAAGATGTTTATACGCTGCGCAGTTCCAGTGTGAGCAGCGATTTTCACATAATAACGTAAACTCTTGTGTAATTTTCAGTCTATCACAAATAACGAGATGCCTTATCTTATAAATTCTAGAATAAATTATTTAAAAAATCACACGAAATAAATCCGCAAAAGGTGTATAGATAATAAATAAATTTTACTGCGACGAAGGTAAAAAAGATCATTCGTTTCAAAGTCAATTTTACCCAAACAAGTAAATATATATAACGGACGTGTTCATAAAGTAAGCGTCGACTACATTAATTAATATTCCTCGTTGCGCGGTTGAATGCTGAAACGTGTATTATTTATCGCGCTACGGTCTGGTCCGTAGATCAGAAACTCTAATACGATGCGACGTCACATTCCTTCCTTCTCTCTCTTACTTCTCCGGTGTACTATTAACGCAACCGTCATAGAGACATAATTTGCAGCGCAGTCGGTAGCGAGACATTCAAGACATTTCCAAAAGCGCCGCGCGCTCTCTGCCACTGACAGTAATGTATTGTGAAATATATCCGACAATAAGCCACGTCGTGCGAATTACACGGCGAGGTGCAGCAAGCTCGGCGCGGCTCATTGTTAGTTTCGGCATGAATGCCGAGGAATTTTTGCATATGCGACAGTTGCGGTTGCGGCTACAGATACAGAATCACGAGCGTATTACGTCGTTGTCTGTGTTATCTTACACGGGCGTATTACGTCTGACATAAATCGTGTAGCTTGGCATGGCGCGAGAGCCGCACGACACCAGCGATTTCCGCGATAACGGCCGAGGTGCGGTAACTCGCGACGCAGACACACCTTGCGCGAACTCGGCGCATTTCTGGACGCGTTTTATTCTTGAGAATTCATCCGTCACACGCATAAGAATTTCATCAGAGCGACGTTTATCCGCTGTTTGTTTTCCGCGGCAAGTCAAACGACGGCCATTTGCCGGAAACGTGCCGCGATGAACAAATCGACGTTGAACACCGTTTTCGTGTGGACAGCGCAATTTCCGAAAATGAACGGCCGCGATAAATCACGAGGAGAATGTCGGGCAACGTGTCTTTGACTAAACCGAGTTGGAAACGTAATATTTTCGCGTTAGTCGACGAGCACGGAGCCGGGAGCAACTTGGAAATAGGGTCAGTCCCCTCAGGAGGCTTTTGAAAATCCAAAGGGGGATAGAAACGCTCTGCCTGCTGGCAGCCATGCTCATAAAGTTACCCCCATCCATGTTGTAACACCCAGTCCTCGCGTCTACCGACTGTTCTGTAGGCGTAAAAAAGAGGAGGGAGCGAGTTGGGGTGTTAATAAAGGTGATGTACACACAAAGAAATAGAATAGAGAGAAAAAAAACATGACTCGAGTAATCTTTTTATAAAGTGCGACCGTAATTGCGATGATTAACTTCCTACGAATGGAATCGCGTTAACTCGAACTGTCCGTCAAAACACAGAACCCCACCAGCTATCGAATCGATAAATAAAATAATAGTTAGAACGGAATCTTCACATCTAAAATTTTGTTGATTGTGAACTTAAAGGAAGATTCGAGAGCGAAGCGAACGAAAGAGAAATCGATCGTCGCAACAATACGTGAAACGCACCCTGCGGCTCCGCGAGAGTAAAGTTGAATACTGTGCGGTCTTAATTTTCCTCTCCTTCCCCTGCTTTGCGCGGCATATTCGCAACAATGATTTACGCGAGCGAGTAAACGCGGCCAGCGAACGATCTCGCGCCTGCGTGTGTGTGAGTCGGTTCGAAGATGCACACCGAGCCAACGACGATCCACGTAAGAATCTATTCCGGGCCAAACAATACGACGTTTGTTCTCCCGAGAACTACTTCCGGAAATTTACGAGGTACGGGATTTCCGAGTGCCGACCGGAGAATCGACCGATGAATGGAATCGAATGGAAAACTCGCGGAACTGTATTTTCGATTCCGCGGGCTTAACCTCCGTGACTCACAGCCCTTCCTTCCTTCTTTCCGCATTTTATCGTCCCGAAAAGGAGCGGCGACGTGCGTGCTCCACGACAGAATGAGCACTTTATATTCCCCCCCTCTCTCCACCCCCTCCCACAACTCTCTTTGTCCGCGCTTAAAAAAATTGTATTCCATTTTTCCTCGGAAGAAATTTGACCGTAGTCTTAATGAAACGAATTATTTAACACTCTTGTTCAGCGAAGTACAGCTTCTGAATGATAAATGAGACATTGTCTTAAAATTTATACGCGATATTTGTCGATCAATGTTTGCGGAAAAAAGAAAAGCATCACGTCAAGTGGGTCGCTCGGATTAAACTTTCACCGAAGAAAAATCGGTTTCGATTCGTATACCAGAAATACAATTCTTTCACCCTACAGATTTACGATTCGTACTTTAAGTTGAAGTTACAAGAGAGATGAGAAGGCTACACATACAAGTTTTATAGTTTATATACACACACACACAGTTGCAAATTTCGCGTCGAGGCAATCGCTCTTGGCTCCATTCGTCGCCGGGAAATCTTTTTAAACTCTCGTAAAAACCTGTAATCTCTGTGTGCCGATTGAATCTGATTCGCGTGAATCGGCGACCCGCGCCCGGTTCTGGAGCATCGCGCGATTCGTTACGACAAACCTCTCTTAAATTCCCGGTATATGCACTTCTCTCGGCGAAGTAATTTACGAGACGGCTATAGGTAGCCGCGATCGCGACTTCCGTGCGCCGACCGTCCAAGTCTTTCTCGTCGAACTTTCCGAACGATATTTCCGTATCCGCACGGGATGAAGTGCATGAAATATTCCTCGCGCGGCATAATACGAATACCGTCGCTGGTAAAGCGTATCTATAGCCACGCAGGAAATATTTTGTTAAAAGGCAGAAGAGAATACGCAAATTATCCGATATACGCGTTTATTGCCTTCGTTGATATACGTATCGACACGGAGAATGGAAAATCCCCGAGAGTCATTTTGTGAGAGTCGGTGTTCTTTTTTGTTTTTTTTTTCTCCTTTCTAATTGTTAATCCTTCTACTTTGCGAGGCTGGAAGTTGGCGTGGCGAATTAGACTGTGCGAAGCGTCGACGCAACTAGGTCACTTAGATCCGATTAAGTTCCTTCGCGTGTCATAATGCGCGGCCATTACAGCCTGAAGTCTACGATTGCGACGACTAACTGGCCCATTACGTTTTCGCACAGGAGACTCGTCAAACTGATGGAACTGATCCTCAAATTCACGGTGTAGTACAGTTTCTCGCGAGAAAGATTCGCTCGTAAAAGAACCCCGCTCGTTGTACGAATCCTTTCATTTCTAACTGAATCGGAATGATACGGCCAAAGTATCGCGGACTCTCTTCATCTTTTTTATGGTTCTATAACTCACGAGCGAAACGCTACTACGGACTTTTTACAAGACCTTACGAGATTATATGGGTCTGCGACAAAACAAGAGAAAATCGTAAATTTCAATATATAGGCCTGCCGTAACAGCGCGGCTGGCGAGAAAAATATAGCCAGTCGATATTTTTTCTTCGAGAGAAGATAGGGGAGAACAATGCGAGGAGAGGTAGGACGAGCCAGGTCTTAAACCGAGGAATAAACATAATGAAAAGCGGAATAAAAGATCGCGAAATCGCTCGTGATCTCGCCGCCTTCTACTTTTTCGATATTACCGTTATTGCATCTCCCGTGTATCTTCATTTCGTTCAACATCGCACGCTGTAATACGGATGTAACTAACGGCGCAGAGCCGGGCACTGTGCAATTATGTGTGAGGTGCCCCGGGTGAAAATTCCGCTAATTTGGTAACCGCGGGGCCGAGTCGAATATCAAACGGCGCGAACAAAAATGGCGTGCATTCGTGAATACTCGATGCCGCTTTATCATGATCTAATTTCGCGAGGGTGATCTTGCGGTATTTTCGAGGAATATCGATGAAAGCGAGATACGTGTATAGTATATATATATGGAATAACAGCCCACATTGGAAGAAAAGGCTGGTTGGATTAATTGAAATTCTGGTTGAAAATGGACAAATCAGAATTTTCTGATTAAATCTATTATAATTCTATTTAAGATAACCCCAGAATTCTAATTGATACAATTATACCTTCTCGGTTCATTCATTTTCAATGAGAAATTTTTCTCAGCATTGGTATTAATTCGATCGTTCCACGTGGTTACGCTTGCGACGATCTCCGGTATCATTCGTTTCTCACGCTAGATGTAGCCAGTTTCCCATTGGCGATTCTCGACTTTCTAATCGACAATTTGGTGCGGGCTACGCAAATATCAATCGTCGGTCGGTAGCGCCGTTCCTTCCTGCGTTTCCTTTTTCGCAAAACGCGACGTTAGTGATGCACGCGCAGTCATTCGAGAAATTACGCGAGCGAGAGAGAGGCAGAGATGAACTTTCCACTTAATTTGAATAGCGGCCGGGTACGTATCCGCGGCAAAGGGTCCACGAATAGAGGGCAGAGGGCAGTCAGTCGCAGTGAACCCCGGTCGGGAGAAGTTAGTCGATAATTTCCACGGATGTTCGAAATTAAAAAAGTTTCCTTCAGCGAGAGAGGATCTCGACTGCTTCTTGCAATCGGCGTTAATCGCGTCGGCACAAGAGTGCGATTGGTCCTTTATCTCTAGCCCTCCTCTTCTGTCAATTTTATTCCTTCTCTCTTCTTCCTGGCGTATTCATCGATGAAAAGCCGCAAAAGAAGGCTAACGCGGCGACCAATGAGCACGGGGTTCGACGTAATATCGGGCCATTATCCGGCTGGACAAGACGATCGAGATTTAAATTTGAATCACTCATTAGCGGTTCCTCGCGGTAGAATTCTTTCAATTAACGAGATTCGACGACGATCCGGAATTATCTCGCTAAAGATTGCGATCACTTCTTTGTTTTAAAGGCTCACGCGGAATCGTAGTTTTCAAATAATCTACACTCGCCGCATCTCCTTTAAAGAATTTTTAATCCAAGGCTCATTAATAGCCGCGGGTTGCTTAAGACTGAAAATTGTATAGACCTCGTGCGAAACGAGCTTTGAAAGCGTTAATGCATAAAGGAACGTCTCGATATAGTGCATTAAATTTTTCCTGAAAAAAATCTCTCGTTCGCAGTTCAACGATTTAGTTACTTATTCATGTCGATGTTAAAGGGATATCGCAAATGTACATAACACTTCCATACTAATGACTACTACACACTAATGCCCTCTCATTAAGTCTACGATGACAAGATAAACGTTAATCTCTGAACTAGGTAGATTAGACACGGAGGTTCATCGCTACGTAGCATAGCGATCTGCGACGCATGATGCGGAGGATCGACGTGGTGTTTCGTCTCGTACTATTAATTCGACGTGACCAGTCCAGGCGTACCGGATCGGATCGTCGACATCGCACGGTTCGTTCGTGAAAATTACAGAATCATATGCCGTACGTCGTATCGATGAAACGACGAGATGTCTTTCGCACGATATCACAATTGCGATTAATCCAGCTCACGCGCGTGTGCCGTTTCCTATTCGCTTCTGATCGAATTTAACCGAAGAGCCGTCCGGCCGCGTGTCCCGCCATATACTACTAAATCGAGCCCGAAACGCCAGACGGAAACGTTAGCGCGGTGACGCCGTCATCAATCACCTGCTCCGCTATAATTTCGTTATTATCTAATTACGGCACAATCTGTGGATACGTAAATGCAATTTAAATCACAATCCAATCGCGCAGTATCGAACATTCAATTTGGCGCTTATTCGCAAGAGTCTAATATTCAATATGTTCGCGCGATTCTCCACGTAACCGTTATTGCTGCAAGGAAAATGTATCAATGTCGTGAGAATACATATCGTGCTGTAAATGGAGATAAAAAGAAGCTGAAAAGAAGAGAGCGATAGTTTCTCTTATCCAAAAGGACAGATACAGACATATTGCGAACGGAGCGAAGAAATTCCTCTTATCATCCGTGACTGTTACGAAAAGGACGATTACAGTTGAAAAGGAATAGAAAGGCGAGAAAAAGCGCAGTTTTGACCGATAACAATAAGTGTGTTAATTAAGCAGCTGGCAAAGAGTCGGCTCGGTTAATTCCACAGGTTGAAAAGAAAAGAGACAAAGGATAGCGTGAGAAAGGTCCTTTAGGCAGGATGTACGCGAACATTTCTTTTTTTCCATTTATTTTTTGCAAACCACTTTTCTTTATGTCGTCTTTTATTTTCATGCGAAATTATCGTCTTATATGTAGAAAATAGTATTTGAAATTCGTAATGTAATTGAATCCAAATTATGTAACGTCAATTATCAATAGTTTCTAAAATATTTAAACACACATTTATAATACAGCAATTCTCCGTATAGTTCTCTAAATATCTGAAACAGTTCATGACTATATAATCAAACAAAGAGTAATATTTTCTTAGAAATTTCATAATTTTTAATTCCTTGAAAAATGATATAAATTGATACATTTTAATTAAATTCAATTGAGAAAAAAATGCTTAATCGCTGTTTATTTGCGAGAAACAATTTGAGTTGCAAGAGAGTTAAAGTTTTCATCATTATATTTCAGAGTAAGCACGATTTAACTGGCTTCGTATAAATCGTTGATTATCCATTTCGCCACTGGAGACAAGTCGGAGCAAATCTCAGCTTCGAGAAGCTCGTATAAAAAACCGGGGAATAAATTGTGCTTACTTTCTTAACAAAACTTCGTTTTAACTCGGGATCGCTGTTACGTTCGCTCGAAGACGACGTCGGTGGACGATGAAGAAGAAGAAGAAGCTTCTGTCGGGCTGGAGTATCGAACGAAACCGCGACGGAAAGAAAAAAGCAACAAGATTAACAACTTTCCAGAGTTTAAGGTATTCTGCCGTCGACACTTTTCGCTCGTCTCCTCTTCATCTCGACGCGAGACAGGGCGAAGAGAGAAAGAGAGAGAAAGATACAGCTTGTTTTTCTTCTATTCTTGAGGGAAAATGAAATTGATCCGCTTCATAGTAGACTTGAAGAAAATAGAAATCCTCGTCCTCCGTTTACTCGACAATTTTCCTTCATTCTGCTCACTTCCCTGCTTCACTTCCTATGCTAACGCTTCAATTTAACTTTTTTGTGCCATTTCATTGAGGGTGTCTCTACATGTATATATGTATATATAAATGTCGCGACCAATAATTCTACAACCAGACGTTGTTAAAAATTCTACGCGCGATTCAATTACATTCATATTTTACTATATATATATATATATATATATGTTTCAAATTTATATTTTAAAAACGGGAGATAATATATTCATTCGATACATACACGTTTTTTAATTTTAACTTTGTACAAACAATTAAACCCTCTAATCTCATTTCGACTCATTATTAGTGTATGTCAAGCAAAAGAAGACACGAAAGTGGAAATATGGGAGAGGGAGATGCACTCGATGTATCCTCCTTTTCCTCATTATTCTTATCGTCATCGTCGTCATAACTCAGGGGGGATATTTCGCCATTTTAGCTCTTTTTCGATCTCGTTCTCAAAGCAACATCCATATTTACGAAAAGCAAGAGTCCAAAAAGGACGTGCCTCGCCAATGTGCAAGGTGCGGACCTGCAAATATTTGCGCGGGCACGTGCACACGTTTCCAACCCTTTATCGACCTGTTGACACGCCGGCATCCGACCGTTCTTTTTCTCCACTCTCTCTCTCTCTCTCTATCTTCTATTTTTTTATCGGCTATATTGTGTCGATATCAAAAGAGTCAGCCGCGTTTTTGCATAATCGATTGCAGGAGGGGGAGGGGGAGGGGAGCGGCCTCGGAAAGCCTCGACGGACAACGAATTTCGTAATAACGCAGAACAAAGGCAAGCCTGACTGATGAATCCGCATCGATTCGCGTCGTCGCATCAGCACGAGACATTTATTAGACCCGGGGATTACTAACCACACACATTAGCCTTATAAAAACTAATATTCTTTTAAAGAGACTATTTATTTCTGTGCACTATCAGCAAAAGATAAGATACGCTTTACCGACCTATTACTAATCGTTAAAACTTCTAATCAGTTCTAACTCAGACTTTTTTTTGGGAATGTTAAAGCTTGACTCTCTACTGCAGAATTGCAACTTCCAGCATATTTTTAATTTTTAGTTTTCTTGTAAAAAAAAAAACATACAATTTTTTTTTATTTTTATGTAGAACTATAAAATTAAAAAAAATGCTATTAAAACTGTAATTATTTTTTATATTAATGAAATGTCATGCTAATTTCACAGATCCTTGATTACATGATTATAAAAATTACATCTAAGTTCTAAAGCGTCCTCTGTAAAGTACAGAATGCAAGTAAATCTCCGTTTTACAGCAATTGATAAGGAAAGGTTCAAAGTTTTTTTATCTACGATGTAGAATCTTGTACTACTAATCGTATAGATTATTATATAAGCATTATCTAGAATTGTTTCTTTGGAGCTAAACGATCTATTGTTACAATCGAGAGTTAAAGACTAATAGCTAAAAAGATCATGCATTTATTATTGTGCGGTCCAATTACTTGGTAAAACATTCAATCGCACGTCTTCTTAAAACGTTCCTCTCAATAATCTCGTATAAAAGAGACTGAATCCGTCGCCGGAAGAAGTGAGTACCTTGGCTCTCGAGCTCTTAAGTTCCAAGCTTCCGCTGATCGCTTCCGATTTCGTCATTCACGAGACGACTGCGGGGATCAGACTCGCTTTAAAGTGTTCTTTGACCGAACCACGGCATCGGAGACACGTTGCCCCTCGTCGCTGCTCCTCTTTTTTTTTTTTTCATCATCCCGCGCCCTTTCCTTTCATTTCGGTCACGTTCGACGTTTCTCGCGCAGCGACGTTCTGCATTATTCAAGAGGCGGACCTTCGGGAAACACCGAGCTTACGCGATTCCGTCGGGATGGGCGTTTCGATTTCGATCGGGACGATTTTTCGGACTCTCACTCATAAAACTAGACGCGATCGAAGATCGGACGTTGTCATCTAAAGCGTCCGAGCATAAAAACAAATGCAAGAGGAAGAATGGCGTCTTCGGAATTTTCTCGACAATATCCGTTTAGCGGTAGCGATTATCACGTGCAAAGTTTAATTGCAAACGTGATAATTATCGCGATCCACCTCTTACCGTCTTTCTCTGCTGTGAACCTTTGGTTAATCGGCAAATTTTAAGCTTGAATTTTCCGATTTAACAGGTCGTTAGTTTAACAGCAAATATTTGACGTCTGTGGAAAATATTCCGTGATATTATACTTTTGTATATTCGCTTTTGCGCGATAGAGATATTCCATCGCTTGATCACATAACTTCATCGAGATGATAAATGTCAATGGCTTAATGCACGTTTTGCGAAATGCAGATGCGTGTTTGACCGTATGATCTATCACGCGCGCGGTTTGTATAACACGGTATATCTGTAAGAAAAATTTTATGACCACCGCGATACCGACTGTATTCAAACAGAATCGCATCACACGTTTCGTTCACATTTGATGTCCGAGCGCATACATTTATGTCCTATCACCTATCACCGTGCGGTGTATTCCGAACCGACGCGAACTTCCGGATTGGCCGGGTGTGTATTGGTCTGTTTGTGCGATAAATGATACAAAGTTAACGTATCGGTTTATCAGCCATCACGAGCTAACAAAGTACAATCAAGTACTCTCAATTCGCTAATAAAATAGTTACATATTTCTCCCCGTCGAATTTAACCGCTCCCGTGTCCGTTACATTAATGGCTTTAATAGCGTAATGGAAAACGTTATTAAATACGACCCGCCGCGAGTGATGCAAAATTAATTATCCGTTTAAAAAAACTGAATTACACGCAAATTTACCATTTAACATTAGAATTATTTAGTTACTTGCTTCGATATATGTTGCTTCTCGCATTTTCAACAATAAAAAAAAAAGAAGAATGAAACAGAGAGGAAAGGCATTGGCGAGTTCTTTCCTTTCTTGCGAAATTACTTGATAAGTGACCAATTAATTTTGATAGTTAACGATTTATATCTCAATTTATTATTAATCTACGAAGAGCGCGGAGGAGGAAGGACTTTGATTATCACGTAGTATCATGCGGGGGCGACGTATGTGTTTTCCATCGCACATAGTGACTGTGTACAGTAGTGGTACACGCGGACTGCTGTTTAAGGGCCATTCAACTCGCCACGGTGATCTTCAGGGCGAACAATGGCCTCGGTGATGAGAGGCAAACAAATAAAAAGTGAAGGAAGAGAGAGAGAGTGTAGCGACAGACCCGCTTTCTCCCTCATTGTCGCCACCCTACATCCCTTATTTTTTGTCTTTCTCTCTCTCTCTCTCTCTCCTTTCTCGCTTTCACACTTTTCGTTTTGCACTACGCTCTCGTCGTCATCGTCCTCGTCTCTGCGGATTGCCGCACGCGATGGTGGCCACTTTATTGCCAGAGCAATTACTTTCTTCCGTAGGTTTTATCGATAATTCCCAGGTGAAGCAACGATTTCGCGGATGGCGAGACGATCACGACCGAATTACTAACGCGAGAGAAGGAAGGGGATAAGCACTTTTTCCTTTTTAATCTTTCGCGTTCGCGTGCAATGCAACGATATAGCGTGAGATTGTCATAGTTCCGCTTGAGGTCGTTATAATTATTCGTAATAGTTTCCAAACGCGGCGTATACAACTTTAATATTTTTCTATACATATGTCTGAAAGTTATATATGTACCTATTACATATGCACATACATGCATAAAAAAATTTATATTTATATAAAATACGATTTTATAAATATTAAAACTGATGCTGACATATAGAGCTCGTGTGAATTAAACTTGCAAAAAGTCCTGCACAATGTAACAATACACTTGCAGAGCACATTGTCCAGTTTTTTGCCCTGGCAATTTGTCGCATGCAATGAATTTTCGCGTGCAAGTTATACGTACATATGTTATTGCCGGATTAATTATTGGTTACCACGATTCGTTTTCCGATTACAATTTTGCTTTCTATAAATGTGCATTAAAGTTTTCCATCGTCGCTCAATCACAACGAGATCTTTTCGATAATTGATGGCCGCTGCGAAGCGCGGCGTTTCGTCGAAATTTCCGTATCGCGAATCGTTTCTATCGCCGGCGTCACCATTTCGCAAAAGTACGATTTTAATTCCGACGTAACAACTCTAATAGCTGCTATGCTCGTAAAATTTTAATTAGAGCAGTTGCAATTTAGCTTTAAAAAAGTGGTTTTCGCTTTTATCAAGTTATAATGAATGTTAACGTTCACGTTTTGATTATACAGCCGCGCTTACGTGTTTATCCGCTCTTTATTGCAGGAAATCGGCCTTGTTGATGAACCGAAACCTTTCCGCGTTAATTTTTCGATTCGTCTCGAGTCGTGTACGTAATACGACGATTCCGTACGTGTGACGGCGCGTGAATTTCCGCGTTTGACTTCAGAAAGCATGGCGTTACTCCGCGTGGCAAATCCGTGCCATAATTCGTCGAGGCTTTATGGCCGACACGTCACGCAATAACAAGGAGTATCCGGTTAGCCTGCCGTTTCTATCGAATAAATCGCGCGCCGCGCGCACAGCAACGTTTACTTAAGTTCCATCGCTTGGTACACGACTTCTCGTTTCATTCATAAAATCAAAAGCTTCCCCGATAATGATTATTCTTGTTAGATTACATTTAAAAATAAAAATAAAAAAACTGTTCAATTATACAACATAAAGGCAAATACACCACTTTTGATTAAGTTCCAGCAGATAATTAAATACTCGTATCAATAAGGATCAAAGCATCATCATTCCGGTTAAATTTAATTGGAGAGTGAAATAACAATGTCAATAATATACTAAATTATAGGATTTGCGTTATATAACCAACATAGTTTATCTTAATATCGGTGCAACGGTATCTTTCGCGACGAAACTTTAATCATTAGTCGTCAAACACAGAAGTTATTACTTAGAAATCAGAGATACGCGTTAGTTGCTGTATACGAGCAGAAGTAGATAGATTCTAATGGGGCCGGAAATACAGCTCGCGTACCGTGCACCGTAAATTATTACGAGAGAGCTTATTTAAATTTATACACAAGCCCCGTGACGTGCTACCGCCGCGAATAAAAAGCTCTCTCGCCGCAGATAAAATGTAAATAGAGCTGTATTTACTCAAAGTTTCGCAACGTGGCAGGCTGATATTTTTAACTAAAAAATGTCGAGAATATTTAATACTGTCGGATGTTGTGCCTAGATAGCTATTGCCGACGGAGTCGCGTATTCCGATTGCGCGATATGTTGCGGATAAATCCTTCGTTCACGATTTCGATTTCTTCGTCAGCGGATCACGCCTCTCGTTATATCTCGGATTACATAAATTCGAATTTAATACGAAGCGTAATTGCAGGTGCAACAAGAGATACCAACCGCGTTTTCAATCGTCCTTGCAGCTGGCTCTTGTTTTATTTCTTGCTGCGGCACTACCGAGTATTCGATTAAACCCGAGCTTACTCAATTTAACGCCGGGCGACAAGAACGGAACCCACAGTCGGACACAGGAAGTGTTATTTTTGCTCGGAAATCTCCGCGGGCGAAATCACTGCGTCATTAGGTGAATTTTTGTTCTCGGTCAATTTTCGTGCCTCTCAAATATATATGCACACCGAGAACTTATACGATGTTGTAATTCGAAATACAGAGATAACAGAATTATCGGAAAAATTTGCAAGAGAGTGATGCAAACGCTTTACTCAATTCGATAAACTGTAATCTACGCGAAAGATTCTCCGTTCTCGTCAGAGAAGGCGCCTTCAATGCATACCTATATAATATACGACCAAGTTGCCGTTTCCGCGGTATACGGAGTGCATCGGCAATATCGTACCTGGCAGTTTGCTGTCACGTGGTTTAGGAAAACGTCGATGTGCAGTACGCGTATATACATATAGCTGCGGCGCAATGTAAAAGAAAGCATTATGCCTATAGGCTATATGCCGCGCATTGCATAATGCAGTTCAACGCGCTCTGATTTCGAATCCAGGCCGCTTCCATTCTGATCCGAATAGACAGCAATACTAATAAAGGGTAACTGTGAAATAAATATGGTATATATGTGTGAATCGCTTTATGAAACAAAAAGAAAGAATTAATGCAAAAGCAATAAAGTCCTACATACAATAGCTAAATGTCAATCGCTTTATAGGCACATGTGTTGTGTGTTGCGGCGGCAACGTGTGCCAAAATGGTCTGATTGTAGTTAAATTCAGGAATTTACCATCAATTTCAATTCGAACGTCACAAATCTTCGATGATGAAAACGGAGATCGCAAACTCAGTTTCGGATTTGATCGATCTCATATAGAGTCTACATGCGTGTGTGTGCATATATCTAATATAAACTCACACCTGAACTGAAAAACGAAACATGTGCGAAATAAAATAGCCACAACTGATGTGAAATTGAACGAAACTATAAAAACCGAATGGAATCAAGTTAATATTTTTATTCGAGCTCTCTTCCAATAATTTCCAAAAATAGTTACAAAAAACAAAATAAAGATCACAGTTAGAACATCTAATATTGTTAAAATATTCGATGGATAAAAACATTTCCCTTTCGACGGTATTTATTCGACCATATTTACAATCAAATTTTAATTAGACGTTGATAGACAAATATCACAGATAAGAAAGTTTCCAAAAAATTAAGTAAATAAAGATCTCTATAAATTTTTATTTTAACCAATATAGTTTGTAAAATAATAAGTATTTAAAAATTATGAACGTTTATAACAATACCGCACAATTTATGGACAGGTGATTGTCTAAACGTAATTTATAGTGGCTATATTTAACCTTTATATATTTAAAAAAATACTGCTTGAAATAATAACATGCACATGACACTTCTGTTTAATTTTTCAAAAAATTTCTTGCTGTGGAATTTTGTTTCGGAAATTTCAGTATATCTATAACGTAAGATGTGTAATACAGTTTCGAAAAAAGTGAATTACAAGTGGCACTATGCCGAAGATGGTCATCCACCGGTGCCGAGCCATCGAGATTGTAAAGTAAACGCAGGTGGCTGGAAAATATTTGCGCGAATCTGTCGAGCTCTAGCCAAAATATCTCGGGGAAACTCAGCGAGAGTATGCGGAGGAAATTGGGATATACATAAGGGAAAGGAGAGTGTGTCGCGTCCCTTCACTACCACGTTAATACGTTTAAGCCGCGTACGGCTCGTGGAAATTGGGTTTTGTCGCTCCACGTGGAGATCTCGGGGGAGGCGGTTGGCAAAGGGCGTGGGAAGATGAGTATTGCCGTATTTGCACGTTAGCAAATATGGGTTAGTCCCGTCTTATGTCGCGTGTGAGTTCAGCGGCTTAATAAGACTTTTCGGTAGTTTCGCCAGCCGGATTCGAGCGACAACAAACGTCCTTCCGTTCGCTCGTCGAGAAAATCATCCTCACAAAATGGATAGCGATAATAACGGTGATATCGAGAGAAAGGCGCGAAATTAGAGGCTCGAAATTGCAGAAACGCATAGACGTGGCTCTTAAAACAAAGCCGCGATAACACCATAAAGGCACGTGCAACAACAGATCTAAAATGCGTTCGCTAGAGATTTGATTAATCCTCCCTCTCTCTCTTTCTCTCTCTTTCTGTAAAGGGGAGGAGACGAAAGAGGAAGGTGAAAGCAAGATGAACAGCCAGTTTCGCGTTACGTTGTTCACAGTAACTAAAAGACGGCGGAGCTACTAATGCAAGTAATTAAGTGCAAGAAACAAGCGCGAGCGAGTCGTCGGGGGGGGGGGGGGGGGGAGGACACGGCAGGACGACAAATTACTAACTTGAGGAAATACAATTTCGAGGAGGGCACACTACGCGCGGCGCGGCGGCGGACGGGCGGTGGGATACGCCAAAAGTAGCGGTAACAAAGCGTTTGTTCCCGCATCCGGTCTTGATACCCGAATTAAATCATTCTCGACTACGAGAACGCGGCGCGTTCCCGCTTTATGCAAATGAATGGTAGCGGCAGCGCCCGCGCTACGTTAATGTAGCGCGATATTTCATTAGCGCAAGTCAAACGCGCGGTAACTAAAGTCGGTAGCGCGCGGCGCGCGGTGATGGAAATTTTTGCTAACGCAGCAGCAACGAACATGCGATACGGTTTGCGACTTTAATTACGACGAGGAAAAGTGCGCGACTCAACCGTGAGACCGATAATCGATTTATAATTAGACGCTCGCTCATCCCTGTGCCGACGAAAAATCGCCGCCTTCGCTTTCAGAAGGCATTTCCGTACGTTCTTCGTCGATCGAAGAAACCTCTTGCATGCGCAGCAATTTTCTTGGTCTTGAAGATTGATCTGATTGAAAAGGATGTACTAGAGTTTGAGCCTTCTAGGCGCGGGTTTGAAGCAAGCGTAATACACACTATCGCGGCGCACAGAGAAACCATATTAATAATGCTAGACGCACAGGCAGGAATTGCTTCGGGAAGACTTCGAAGCCTCTGCCTTATTAAAGCTCGATGGCTCGACGACAAGGATGAAGAGAAGGAGAGAGAAAGAGAGAGAGAGAGAGAGAGAGGAGCACAGAACAGGCTTTCGTACTTCGAGCCAATTTTGCAGCTGCAACGCGCATATCGATACTTGCGGAGTTCAATATTGCACTTTGACCCTTGCGCGAAGCTTAACGTACCTTCTCTCTCGATCCCTCCGGGCTCCGGATAGTCCATTGCTGCAGTCTTTATCTTCTTTCGACGAATTTTGTTATTTCATAGAGTAACTTACGTCAACGGAGTAACTTTATAGTAGTACAGCTTACCTGCAACAGAAACAATTTCGAAAGTTAGTACAAGTTTACCGACGCTGCACAACAATTTGTATATTTATAGCAATCGGTTATACATATTTTCTTCCGTCACTGCACGAACCAGCATATATACGTGCAGCGTGTGCGTATCAGAAGACGCATATGCGTCGCACATTGACGCGTAATGACCCACTAATCTCTCTAATTACATTCCGTCGTATCTTGGCCTTCACTGCGCGCTGCTATACCGATCGCATCGTGAGGGAATTAGCGGTATCAGGCGAGTCCACGGGCGAAAGAAAAGGATCGAAGTGGTGGTCGTTGCGAGAAAACAGGAGCATCGCGTCGTCAATGAGAGAAGAAAGAGTGCAAGAGATAGAGAGAGGAACCGACGAACGATGGTGGTTAGCGAACCGGTAGAAACGTGACGGTAATCTCGATGAAGCCACCCTTTTGTCCGTGTCGGTCGGGGATCGGTACATTCCTTATCGGAGCGGCGTTGTCCGCCGAAAGCAATTAAGCGATAAATTTTACGACGCCACGGCAACCTGGATCAGGGCCAACTTCCGGCAAACCAGGATTTCGCGTACGTGGAAGACGCAGAATGGCGTTCTCCCATCCCTTCGGAGACGCCGCCGCGTCGCTCTTATATTGCAGAGCATTGGTGGCACCGCGAAAATTCCCGCGCCAAACTGGCGTTCTTAATCTATGCGAGCCGCAATTCGGGTTAACGAACCGCGTCCCGGGTGCTCTACGTTTAAGAGTGAAACGATTTCACGATCACCACATTTAACGACTCAAGAATGTCTTCTTGAGAAAACCGGGTTTTACCTCTCGGAGGAGGTAAAACGACAGTCATTCTGCAGAGAGGATGCAAGAGTAACAGAAAGCATTCATTACGCGAGTCATATTTTCTCACAAGATTGTGCAGGATAAATGCTCGCCGACGCAGAATATATACGTATTAAAACGTGAGAGATTATTTTTAAAGACGATATCTTTTTTTTATTTAAGAAATATCTGCGTAACAAGAACAAGTTGTTTTCGGAGCGTTTTGTGAATCGCTATCGGATAATTATCGTGTTCTAACCATCGTACGTTGCGTTCGTGCAACTAGCGCTAATTATGCGTGAATGCGCGACTATACCTACATGTAGATGTGTATGCAAAGTTCCATTACCCGCAAAAAGGACGACCCAATTTCCTCGTGGGTGTACAACATTCCACGTAGGTATCGGGAGGAAATTTGCATGAAAAATTGCCACAGTTTTCAGAGGATTTCTCTACAACAAAACATCATTTTCCCTAAATTCTGCAAAACGGATCCAAAACCGAACATTCCGTTACAATATATATTATACATTCGAATTTTAATATTTATTTTTTTAGATCAAAACGTTGCTGATTAAATCCCGCAGAAAGTTTTAGTAAAAAAAAAGCACGGAAACGTAAATTACCTGAAAGCCGCGCGTTTGACTTTGGCGATGTGTTTGCGCGGCTGTTATGTTCTAACGAATTAAGATTACCGCCGTGAGTGTCACATTCGTAACTCAATAGGCTCATCACCATGAATCGACTTAATGTCAAATTACGTGGATGCATCTATCTCATTCGGAAACGGTGCGCTTTCGCGCCCGAACGCTGATGGTAACCGAATGTTTGCACAACAACGACGGTCCGGTTTGCGCGCGAAATTTGATGGGATTTCGGAACGATACCGAGTGTCCCCGCGTGTAATTCTATTTGCCATTCCCTAATACCATCCTAATGTGGGGATCTTATCCACGGTAATGGCGCTAGTTTTCTCTTTCGAGTCCGTTTAATGCACAGCAACTACATAAAAGTAATCTATGAGATTAACTCGCGAGTTTTGTGCTATTGAAATAATATTATGGTAGAATACGACACGAGAATTAACAATAAAACCTGAAGTATCAATCTTCCTCACTTATAAAGCATAATTATATCGATGCTTTTAAAACGCTTATCATTATTGGCTCAAAAAGACTCATTATTGAACTGGTAAGAGAATGATTTTCAACTCCGTTGGATCGCAACATTTATCACTTAAGTCAGTAATCTTTTTTAAGAGTTAATTTTAGTGGGTATTTTTAGAAAATAGATGAAATCTTACAAAACGCACAATGTTTATTTCGTTTACATAAAATAGAAACCACACTGAGAAACATTTTTGGTTGAAAATAATTTAACTAGTAAATTCTGATGATATCAGAATTCTGATCATTGTAATTTAAACATCTGGTTATCTCGACAGAATTTTGATCGATATAATTAGAATCTATTGGTTCCATTTTCAACGAGAAATTTTACAATCAGTAGATAGTTTTATATTTTTAACTATGATCCGGTGAGTCGCAAGTTGTGCATTACCGGAATTTCAGTTAATTCTATACTCGAGATTACTATTATTACATATTTTAAAACGCGCGACTGTTGCTCAGTTTCTATTCCTCTTTTCGTCGTCTTGCGATTCTCACTATTCCGCAGACACGACACACAGCACATCAAGCATTCCGTTTGAATTTAATCAAAAGCGAGAATATGTGTGTGACAAACAGTTAGCATACGATAAATTGTCAACCGCGATGTTATCACGGAAAATGGAAAGACGTAGTTGGATTCTGCTCCGTGCATGCGACTGGAATATCCTCGCCGAAAATGCCAAAGAACTTCTCCTTCTCGCTTTCTCTCTATCTCCCCGCTTCTCTCTTGAGGGTTGCACGAATGCGCTAGTCCCGAGGGCGAACACAACGACGCCGACTCTGATGTCGATGAAATTTCATTAGCTCGAGGAGAGAACTCGCCAGCGAAGCGCATTGTCCTCGGGAATCAAAGCTTTCTGCATTTTCATGACAACGACAGACGTAGTAGAGTGGAGTCACCGCTGCCACTGCCGCCAATACGGAAGGAGACAGCCTCCGACTCTTCGCACCTTCGCTTCAACGAGACCTTCTCCGAGCACAATTCAAGATTCAACTCGGAACTAAGAAATTCACGAGCAAGACCACGCTACGAAGAGGCCTTCGTCGAATCTTCCTTTTGTTTTACAAAAATAAAAAGAAAATGCGAATCAAACGTCAGCCTTGCAGACAAAAATTTTTCGCGACCACCGCTCGCTACTCACTTACCGATTTTTGATCTGCGAATTGAGAATTCGCGTTTACAATCGCAACAGCATTGCCGAAATACGCGAGCGTATATTTATGGGCACGAAGTCCAGAGGAATACTATTTGTCGGAAGGTAACCGTGCCTCCAATAACATCGACGATTTCAATTGAACGTCTCGCATACAAAGTACCCCGCAATCTGAGCAACCCGATGAATTATTACGACGTACGAAATCGATGCTTGCCACCCATGGCTACACGTACCCTCCTCGCGAGTAGCGTTTAGGAAACGGATTCGCGGAAATCGTGCCTCAAAATCGCAAGCCGCATTGATCGGATTCGCTAATAAATCGCGCGCTTCTTAAACGATTCTATTAATATGAAAATTTTCGCGTTGTAGATCGAATTGATTCACGGAATTCTTTGTGAAAACTACCGATTAAACATTTGCAAATCCGTTTGCAGCTCGTCACATCATACGATTCACGAATCTGTTCTCACTTTTAAAGATACTGAAATTATATATCGAGATAAAAAAGCAGAGTAGACGTTCTTTGCGAATCTTCACGTCCCCGATTCATTATACCGTGTACATGTTCTCGATAATCTGTTTTCAAGAGCGACACACAAGAAAACGCAACGAACAAATTTACCTGTATGTCACTGCAGCGACACCAAGTGCATGTAAATAGCGCTTAAAAAACATCGGCGAAAGATTCGCATCGGACCTATTCGCCTAGCTCTATCGAGCGATAGAGCTGGAGTGCATTTTCGATTGCAACGCGCATAGTGGATAGCAACTGTACGTATGTGCGGTGCATAGTAAGTTGGAAGATTATGTTACTGGTCACATATAACGAGTTGCTGCGCGAGAGCGAGCAATTAGAATGTCACGAAATTACTATGTCGTAATTGACCAAATATCGCGGAGGGCGAGCCTAATTAAAGCGCCGTTCTCATATTTAGATCGGTGACGTGTAGATTTTATAATTGCCTCATTACCATATATCGATAGCGCATGATTTAATTGCTATAGTGCGGATTCTATTCGCGAAATAATAATACTCGTTTTGTGCGAGTCCAAAATCGCATACACATAGTCGGCAGGTATAGCTCTCGACGTGCACTCTCGTTTCTCGAAATCAAACATGCGTCAAAGGGAACTCGCGTTTCGCTACGATTTGCTCTCGCGTCGTCCTCCCCTCGAATTCGTATCCCCTTCTTTCGACCGGTTCGTTAACACACGGCAAGTCCCGAACAAGGAAATACGACGAAAAAACAGAGAGGATAGAAGAAAAGTAGAGAAGAGGTCTTCGTCCGGTGCTTGACTCGCGGAGTAGTCGTGCCATGCACCGAGAAAAGAGGGAGTCTCGAAAGCCGAGCAAGGCCCTCACAAAGGGATACCTCTCACGATTTTTCTATACGGGTTTCCCCCCAGATTCGAGAAAATCGCTATAATATCCGCTAGTCATACGACGCGCTATTTTTTTTTTCCGTTGTTGGAACGTTTCTAAAAAAGGAAATTGTAAAGAGTAAAACGTTACACAATTTGAACCTCGCTTGTGGTTCGTATTATACAGCTAGTATACTTTTTTTTCGTACGGCTGCATTATGGTAGCACTGATAACTTAAACTGGCACAATTATCGTTTTCAACTAAAGCAACAAAATCAGAAATGAGACAAAACCTATAGCGATGAAAGAGCTAAATGCCGATACACGTTTCATTCAACCGCACGCAAATTACAAAGAATGAGTGTGACAGTTTGATAGACTTGAAAAAAATGACACTTCCGATAATAGACTTTTTAATAATTTTTAAAATTCCGTAAGAAAAGTGTCTCGCACTTTCGCGAGTATCGATCGAAGGCCAGATTGAGGAGGACTCTCGCCGAGGAAGGAGAAAGAAAGTCGGACAAGTGCCGGTCTATCGCTTCGAATGAACGTCGCCGGGAACGTCGTCTATAAACGAAGTAGACATGCAATTTAGCTGAAAAATACTCGATCTGCGGCGTGTATCCGGTCGTGGATAATTCGGCGTTGTCGCCGCAAGTCCTCCGGCGCCTGTCGTTCATGCATTATACATGAAAAGACTACTGTTCCTGGTGCTCCTTTTTCCGCAGGCCGAGATTCTACGGTCTTTCGTCTTTTGCGACAATCGTGGACATGCGATATCGACCGCGTTCCCCGAGAAGAAGAAAGCCAGATTAACCCGTCTTACAAGAACGTAAATCGCGTAAGATGTCACGTCGACAATTTTTCAAAAAAATTTAACGCACGATGAATAATCTAGCTACTTCGATCAGGAAATATCAAGAGATTCAATCTTTCGTCAAGTTTTCTTGACGAAACTAATTTATTTTAAAATATGTTTTTTAATATGGCTCAAAAAACTAATAAAGAGAAACAGGGGCTACGAGCCTAATTTATTATTTTAGATACAAAATACAAAGTATTTTATTTCTTCTAAGATAAATTATATCTCTCTCTAAATCACTGTCGATGCCATTTTTTATATTCGCTTCTTTTGATTCCATTGATTCCGTCTTCTCTTCTTAACGTTATACTATTAATTTTCTCTTGGCGTCGGCCACCAACAGTGCTGACAATTAATTCAACGATTTGAGTGTAGCACGCTAAAATTACATGTTACCTTTTTATTTATCTCTTTCCCTCGGAGCGAAGTACGCGCGCGCGCGCGCGCACACTCTTTTGGTTTATTATAAAGTTCAGAAGCGGCAATATGCGCGAATATGGTATAACGTTTCTTTTTTATACTCGTCGCACGAGCACCGGGGGCAGGACCGGTCGACCTTTAGGTCCCTTTTTCATTCCTCGTGAGCCCTTTTCGTCTTTCTCTCTCTCTCTCTCTCTCTCTCTCTCTCTCTCTCTCTCTCTCTTTCTTCACACGACCACCAACGATGTCGACGATTAATTCGCCGATTTCTTCTATGTCCGCGGCGAGAGATTTTTAATTAGTCGTTCGCATTAAGATTCAAGTCTTGAAGTCAAGAGGAAAGAAAAAAAAAAAAAAGAAAGAAGTGTCATTCGTGCATGCGAGGAAGCATACGTCGGACATTCCTCGTATGTATATAATCACCCGAGAAACTTCGTTGGCACATTTTCATCGTCTCGTCACGTCAGTTTAAAGTTACGATGAGCACGTCCGTTAAAAATAAACCGTCAATTCTCTCCCGATCCGCTGATCGCGCGTCGACAGACCGCGTCGTCGTTGACTTATTCTCGCGTCGCGGCGAATTAAATTTTCGATCAATGACCTGTTGTACTCGCGACGCCTCCCACTTGAAATTCAATCAAAGTTTGCCAGGTAATCCACGGCCTTGAATCGGTAAGGATCCATTATTATTAAGCTCGCGTTCAAAACTAGAGGCGATAAGCAGCGTCAGTGCACGAGAGATGCGTTTGCGTTCGACGTATTGACAGGTAGGAAAACGCGCGAAGCGATATAATTGTACTGAGTTGAGAGAAAGAAACAAAAAGAAAACTGAAAGAGATGAGGGAGAGAGAATTATAATTTCTCCCTTCGGAAGTTCATCAATTAACGTCGAGCAGAACTGTTGCTGAAGTATCTAAAAATTTTTTTTTTAGCTAGATAAAAATCTGAACATACAATTTTGTTGCAGGTACATCAAAACAATTACACAGGAATCTCAAGCATGGCGAACAATGCTACACAAAAGTTCTGGCATTCTAACAAGTTTCAACATCCTGCGTAATTATTTCGATAATCCAAACAACAAAATTATTTCCAGATATCTGTATCTAATTAAATTTTTAGATACTTCAGCAAGACTATCCTTATCGTGTACCGTTGCTGTTTACTAATATTGTATTATATATCTAGTTATTAGTATAATACTCCCTAAAATAGCTTTCACGATACACACGAATGCAGTTTCTAACAGCGAGCACGCATGAATAATTGCTAATCTCGTTCCGACGTAATCTCCCTGCTTTTAATTTGGCTAATTACGGGACTTAATTATTCGACCGTGATAGGCGGACTATTTGGAGCTCCGCGCCTTTAGCAAATACCGAGAGAGTGATTTAGTGCCGCGGGTCGTGCCCGAGCGTGCAAAAATCGTAAATTTATCGAATTAAACTCCTCGTATTTTCAACGTTCTTTTCGTGACACGGCGGACCGTCCAAGTTTACGTGCCTCGGGTGCTTTCCGCCACGTCGGATTTAAATCGGGAAAATCGGGCGATGGGAATAAGCGCGCTTCCGTTTGCATTCTGCGAAGACGGGGACAGTTTCGATTAGACGAAATCTGATTTAAACTGGACAATGGCCGCTAATGGAAAAGCAATTTAATCCCATTGATCCAATGAGAAATCGTCACCAGGTCGTGAGAGAGGCGATCTTAACGCGATCGACGTGTGTACATTGAAGCTTGTCGACCACCCATTTGCGACTCTCTCTCTCTCTCTCTCTCTCTCTCTCTCTCTCTCTCTCTCTCTCTCGATGTTATGTATACTAACGCTCCTTCGTTGCTCTCTCGGAGTTAAAAATATATTGAATTTTTCAATGTTCGAGAATATATAAACACACTATGCTCGAAAACGTCATTCAAGCCAGCCTGTTTACAAAAACGAAGTATAACAGTCGAGACGGTTCGTGCTGTTTGTCGAAATGTAACGTACTGTTCGGATATTATAAATATCTGTGGCAATTCGCACGTGCGATCGTGACAATTTAGCATTCTTTCTTTAAAAAAATAAGGAAGGAAATACGCGCGATATGATGACACAAATGTATAAAGGTTCGTTTTACACGAGGAAATGATACAATTATAGATTTTGAAATTGGTCACAACGTATAAACGTTAAGTGTTGTAACCTCGTTAAATAACATTTGTTTGTGAATAAATATGTATCAAGAATGACACTCGTTGATCGTGGACAATGATAAATAAAGACTTGCGCTTGTTATACGCGTAATTCTGCGATAAATTTCCGCATTGCAGAGACGATGCGATTAACTGTCTAAAAAAAAAAGAAGAAAAAGAGAAGCTTCATATCTATGGATCGCCGCTCGACAATTTACGAATAAAATAATATAATAATGACGAATATTTTTGCATTGAATTATCTTACGTTTAACATATTGACTTAACGATATAATGTAATCTCAAGTATACGATCGAATAATAATGTATGCCATTGTATGCGATAAAATTGTTGAAAATTGTTTGAAAGGATCGATTTTGCTCGAGTCTCTCTCTTGTACGAACCGCAACGGCTGCACATCGTCACGTAGGACATTTCGCCAAATGTGCGCTGTACGAGAGCATGAAAGTGACCTTCCTTTCGGGCAACTTTAAATGTCCAATCACGGTAATGTCCTCTGATTGGCTGACGTCATCGGACCTAATTCCTGCAATTTCCCAATTGCCGATCAAAGTCGCCGGAATCGTTGATTGCGCGCAACGCGCGCACGGTACATATAGCGGAGGATTCTAAACTCTAAGTGCGATCTCCGTACGAAAGTACCGGAAGCACGCGTTCGTAAAGTTGTTGCTGCAACTTTGCCGACGATAAATACCACGTGTGTTTCTCGCGTACTTTCATGCGTGAATCAAAATGTTCGGAATATATATAACGAAGAACAGAGAAGTTGATGCAAGAGTCGTTTGGCAAATCACATTTCTCGAAATTAAATTCGACATAAAGTAAAACGAAGCGATCTAAATAATTTCTCATTCCAATTATCGAATTACTGAAATATTCCTAATATTTCTCTATATACGAGAGCAATACGCGGCAGCACGAGCAGGTGGCGGGACCCGCAGATCGAACATCTCACCGCAAGACTAGTCTCGATCGACCAATTCGCTGCGGTTTGCAGCTAGGCGTTAATTAGCCAATTAGTATGGTGCAGCGCGCAATTGGGAGATTGCTTGATTATTAGAATTGCGAATTATTGGAAAAGTGAATAATCTCAAAACGAATTTCCTACAAAACCACGCGTACTTTCCTTCCATTCTTTTGCCGTTATATCTGATTCTCCTACATATGATGCGCGATGGAAAAATCTTACATCTCGTATTCCATCAAATGCATATACAATGGCGGAGGGACTGCGCGCGCGAAAAAAGAGACCGAAATGGAAAACAATGTAGCAGAAGAGATCGTGGAATCGTAGGCGGAAGAAGGGTGGAAGATATACTAGGAGGGAGAGAATCGAAGACGCAGAAAACCCTTCCCGTGAGTAAGCGAGTAAAGCCATGTTATGGCTGAGTGACGTTCAAATCGATGGACAGGGAAGAAGGAATGAACGAGGGATCGGTATGGGACGGGGTTGGGGAGAAATATGAGGCGGGGTTGAAGAAGAGAGGAGACTTCTCTTTCCGCTTTTCTGCTCACTGCCAAATTGAGAATCGATGTTTCGCGCTCGATTCAACGGCTCGCCGCGCCGCGCCGAGCCAAACCGCGCTGTGCACGGCAAGGGTTTACCCTTTCGTTAAAAACGGGAAGAAAAAAAAAACTAGTATACTGCTGTATGCCATAGAATAGCAACTGTATTGCTGAGAGTATATATATGCATCCGCAATATTTCTGGCGGAAGCTGATTCTCACTAAAGCATGAGCTACACGTCTCGCAAGGTGTATTTGATTTCTCGCGATGTAAAAAAAGAACAGAGAATACAATAATCCTCCTATTTATACACTTAACGCTCGAAAAAACACACATACATATAAAGCTTTTGCTGCAAAGGTACAAATTTACACGCATCGCACGTTACGTGCGAGTACCTTATGAGCGCGGTTATGCGGGTGTACACATTTACGTGCACGTACACCTTGCTACAACGTGTCGAGTCTTAATTACCTTAATCACCTTAATTAAGCCGAGCCCCGTTCTTTCTTTATATTGATAAACCGATCCATTCGTGCCTCATTATATTGACGACAGCGCCGCAAGCTTTTTCGTTCTGTTTCAACGTTTACCGCGAAGCTTTTTCACGTCCGCGTTTATGCTATTCCGCCAACACGCGCGGAAAAAAAAAATTCTCTGCCTCTCTGATCTCGCTTATCTCACCTGTATTTTAGATTTTATTACGCGCAACACTATCGGATCAACCGAATAACTTTTACGGCGCATCGATGCGACGGCTGTAATACAACGATAAATAAAGATAGAAATGAGAATTGGAGATTTAATAAAGCCGATATATACGTGGCAGTCCGGGTTGTATACGAGATTCCCAAAGAGGTCACAACAGAAAGCTTACGTCGTACGAATGTGGTGCTTCGACCGTAAAATTAAAATCGATAAAATTTCAGTTAGAAGAAAATGGAAATATAGTTAATACAAATAGTTGCGCGTGCTGTAGCCAACTGCGCAACAAATACATATACGTTTAATATTCTATTTTTCGTACATGCAAATGTCCCCGCGCATTGCTATTCTACACGTTCTGTTTTATTACCAGAGGCTCTATAGCATCCCCGCGCATAATATTTACGCTCGTATCGTTTCTGTGGTACCCTTATAAAATACATATGGCTGTACATCCCACGGTGGATACCGAGCAGATTTAATTTCGTTTCCACCGGTGTCATAACGATTTAATTTCGTAAATACGAAATGCACCACTGCATATTGCGTCGGGAGACAAAAAACTACAAATCGATTTTTAAAACTCATTGTTCTAAAAACTACAATATAACACAAAAACATATATAGAGATACACGTATTATAGAAAGATAATACTATATATCATAATTTTGTATCATCTGTTTATTTCGGAGATGATAAATTGATCACCAAGCTACACCGATTTTGTCGAAGGTTTGAAAATTGAATTTCACATCACGTAATCTAGATCAGTATTTTATCTCTCGAAGTTTTGTTCCGCGAGGATCTCATGATTTCATTCAGGAGCAATACAAAAGTCTTTCGCTTTAATCGCAAACAATCGTGGGTCGCGCGTTTCTACCATCATCAACTTCCAACGAACGAATTTCACGTCAAAGCGACCCGTATTATCCATCACCCCTATATGCACCCTCGGTTTATGGATGCACATGCGCGCATATTCTGTCACTGTCAAATCAGTTGAATAAATAATTACCGCGGCTGAAGTTCCCTTCAAGCGTCACACACCAAAAATATACATACGCTGTTTCGCGTTTAATCACGATTCGCAAATAACGTTAATACGCGTAATTAATACGTCCTCATATAATCTTTTTACTTTATCATTTTTTTAATTTCCCTACTATATGCAGAAGCGAAATCTTTCAAATATACAAAAAGTTAAGACGTAAAAGAATCCTCGTAATTTCGTATGCAAAGCGCTCGCGATCATTGTGACTCATAATTATACGGACGGAGAAACGCGCACAATGTATTAATTAATAATAATTGCTGAGCCTGTTCGTAATATACGCGTTATCGACGATATTCTCTTTGGAAATGATACAAGCGGTTTGTATAAATGACTATGGCATTAAATCGTGTTTCTGCGCGTTACGTCCGCCGTCTAAATCCCGAGTTGCATCCGGCGAGTGGTCGACATTATCGATTTATTTTACAATTATAGCCAATTGTTTACCACGATTCGGGGCGCAATTACGATACATTAATCAGCGGTTTTGGTCCGACTGTCCATCGACGATACGTAAGATATCGAATCCCGCGTCGGTTAGCCAATAATTATTTTTTAATCCCGCGGCGGCGGACGATACGCGATGGCCTCACGTGGTCTTTATCTTCACAATACGTATGCAAACGACCGCGGAATGTTTTTCAGCTGTTAGCTGCCAAATTTTTGGGAAAGGTCCTCATTCATTTTTCATTCATTATTTCCACGGCGCGTCATTTGTTCGCCAACGATAGACATCGGAACCGTCACTTATGAATGTCGATACGAGTACACGTGGCTTATCTGACGGATGCAGCCGGCCGGCCGTTTGGCGAATACGAGCATGATATTGCGTACGGGAGAAGAATGCAACGAGCGACGAAATAGAAAAAAATGATCCATAGCCCACGGTCGAGACTGAAAGCTGCGATGAAATTCGGAATGGATCGTCCGCGCGCACGCGATCGCACTCAATGTGCGCGCGAAAAAGAGGAGAACAAAAGTATCGCGCGCACGGACCGATTAAAAATCTAAAACGCCACCCCGCCCGTCCACTTTTTAACGCCAAACATACAATAACGATAGGCGTCCGATAAATCGGTCACTTCGGAAATAATATACGTCTCGCGTATTTATTTGCATGAATTTGCAAGTATCTTTCATAAAATAAAATCAAAACGCCGTGGATGTGCCGTTGAACACTACCCAATATCGATAGCTCGACAAGATAGATTATTTCTAGCGCAGTATTCATAGATAAATTCAACATCTAATTTTTTACAATTTATATGGGTGTGTTAAGTTAGCACCCCAACTATAGTACTCAGGAGTTCTGATTAGAGTTCCCACTTCCTTTTGACGAGACGAAGAGTTCCCTATAGTTAATAACAAGAGTTCCGCTCAATAAACATTTTTTTTACATTTTTTAAAAATGGGGTGCTAACTTTTTATTGAATTTCGAGGTGGAATAGTTCTGAGCGGCTTAATAGATTCAATTTGCGATTGCCTAGAGTTCCTGATATGTAAAAAAAATTTTCGAATATTAAAAAAAAAATTAATTTTTAGATACAATAGTTCTGATAATAATTCATGCTTCTTTTTGACGATACGAAGAGTTCTCTATGATTTTCAATGACATATGCGCTTATAATAATCATTTTTTAATAATTTTTCAAAAATGGGGTGCTAACTTTTTAACGAAATTCAAGGTCGCATAGTTCTGATCAGCTGAACAGGACTATTTTGTGAATACGTAGAGTTCTTGATACATAAAAAACATTTTTTTTTTAAAGAATAATAAAATTTTTTTTAAATGTAGAAATCTTTGAAAAATTTTTTGAGAGTACCGAGTAGTTCTGAGTAGCGTTTCTTATAGTTCTCGACGAGTTCTATCGAAAACTGTAAGGTGAAAAAGCGATTGGACCAACGGTTTGTAAGATACAGCGACATTTGTCGGAAGATCAACAATTTTTAGAGTATATCTCGGAAACCATTGGTCCAATCGCTTTAAGCCCTGATACTTTTCGACAGAACTCGCCGAGAACTGTCCAGAACTCCGAACAGAACTACTCGGTACTTCCAAAAAATTTTGACTTCAAATTTTTTTCCATGTTGGCAAATTTTTTGGGAGTACCGAGTAGTTCTGTTAAGAGTTCTGGACAGTTCTCGGCGAGTTCTGTCGAAAAGTATGAGGGCTTAAAGCGATTGGACCAATGGTTTCCGAGATATACTCTAAAAATTGTTGATCTTCCGACAAATGTCGCTGTATCTTGCAAACCGTTGGTCCAATCGCTTTGAGTCCTAATACTTTTCGACAGTACTCGCCGAGAACTGTCCAGAACTCCGAACAGAACTACTCGGTACTCTCAAAAAATTTTCCGACGTGAGACTTAGAAAAAAATTTGAAGTCAAAATTTTTTGGGAGTACCGAGGAGTTCTGATCGGAGTTCTGGACAGTTCTCAGCGAGTTCTGTCGAAAAGTATCAGGGCTCAAAGCGATTGTGGACCAACAGTTTCTAAGATATATTCACTCTAAAAATTGTTGCTCTTCTGACAAATGTCGCTGTATCTTGCAAACCGTTGATTCAATCGCTTTTGCACCTAGTAGTTTTCGATAGGACTCGTCGAGAACTATAAGAAACGTTACTCAGAACTACTCGGTACTCTCAAAAAATTTGTCAAAGGTTCTACTATTTTTTTTTATTTTATTATTCTTTAAAAAAATGTTTTTTTATGTATCAAGAACTCTAAGTATTCACAAAATAGTCCTGTTAAGCTGATCAAAACTATGCGACCTTGAATTTCGTTAAAAAGTTAGCACTCCATTTTTAAAAAATTATTAAAAAATGATTATTAAGCACATATATCATTAAAAATCATAGAGAACTCTTTGTATCGTCAAAAAGAAGCAGGAATTATCATCAGAACTATTGTATCTAAAAATAAATTTAAAAAAAATTTTTTAATTTTTGTTTAATATTCGAAAATTTTTTTTACATATCAGGAACTCTAGGCAATCGCAAATTGAAGCTATTAAGCCGCTCAGAACTATTCCATCTCGAAATTCGATAAAAAGTTAGCACCCTATTTAAAAAAAATTTTTTTTTAATGTTTATTAAGCGGAACTCTTGTTATTAACTATAGGGAACTCTAATCAGAACTCCTTAGTACTATAGTTGGGGTGCTAACTTAACACACCTCTCGTATATATTTAAGCATCTCGAAACGCCGTTCCGAAATTGTCTTATAAGCGACGTATTATACATTCGTTTCAATGTGCCGTCTCCCGGAAATGCACACATTAGGTGACGACAGATAGGCGCCGTTATACACACATGCGCGTCCGCTCGTGCACAAGCATCTTGGAAACTTTGTATGCGCGAATGTTATGCGAATTAATTAAATCACCGTGTCGCATTTCGTAATTATGCACAACCATATACGTACCGCGTGAAACACATTGTATTGTACAAATATGTCATCGAGACACATACGACACGTGGCTTTGAAATGCAATACTCGTGAATTTTCAAACGCAAGATTATTACGTGCGTGCTGCGTGATATCGTAATATCAGTTGTATTATAATGGTGCGACGGGCCGACAAACAATTCGGTAAAATTTTATACGCAGTCATCGACGCGCTATCGTTCGAATGAGCTGCGTTACCTCTATCGCGTGAGGAGTCAAAGGTGACCGAACTCTTGATAGCAGCGATCTCTTTTTCGGAAGATAATAAGCGAATCTCGAATTAACAATGTCACCCGTTTTTACACTTGCTGCTCGAGACGCCTTTCGGTACAGCTGAGGAAAAGCGCAATTTGAATATCCACAAATATCTTCGTCGAATATTCGATCTGCGCGAAAAAAAAGAGTGACCGCGGACCGATTTTAGACGAGACATCCTCGAGAGGAGTCGAAGGAAACGTTGCAGAAATGTCACGTGACCGAACAGGAAATTAAATACATTTCTTACACTATCATAGCGGTCATATTTACGCGCCTCACTTCCCCTTCCCTCTTTCTCGCTATGCAAAAAGACGCTGGAGCGACGCTGGTCGACAGGAAATTAAATACAATGCGACGAAGAAATCGTGCGCTCGAAGAGGAAGTCTTGCCGTGGCGGTTACGGCTAATTCGAGTAAACTCCCAACAAAGTTACGAAGTTCAAGAGGTCAACTCGATTTAGTATACCTGTAACGAGAAAGAGTGGAGACCGCAGCGTGGCTTACGCTGGGGAAGAAAGAAAGCGAAAAAAGAAGACGTGGCCACCGCGACTACGGTCTATATTCGTCAATTATGCGGCTTTAATCCATTTTCAAACGCGTTTCAAAGGCACACCATAAATGCATCGTTCGCAACTTCGTCCGCGTGAATTTACACGATGGTTTTTGCCTTCGAGAAAAGTAGAGAACGCTTTGTGTTCTCGCAGCTGAGGATTTGCACAGCGATTGGATTGGACTCTTAACCGGGTATTTCTGCAAGATTAACGCGCGTCGAATGTGAGACGCAATGACTATTATAAACTCACCGTATAATTTTGCGATTTCTTACCGGCGTACGAAAATCTTAACGGCAAAACGAGAGACTCCGCCGTAGGGATGTAAATATTTACGTAGGCGCGCCGCCCGCACACGTATACCGGAAGATCAACGCGGCAGGAGAGTTTCAACAAGGTTTTGCGCGGTTCGCTGGCTCTGCTAATCGGATATCTCCTCCGCTAGCCGTAATACGCTTTAGTCGCAAGCTCTTGTATCGTTACCCTATCTAGCTGCATTCCCCCTAAAATTCAACGGGGGTGTTAAGTGAGCGAATCAAAAATTTATAATGCGGCGTATCGATATATCGTCATTAATGTGTTGAACGTAAAGTAAGGTATCGATTGCCATTTCTAGGCACGACACCCGAGGCTCATACGTTATTCATCGAATCTTGAATCACCTTTCCATTCCATTCGATACCTATAGTCACAATACTGCGCGAAATCCGTCGCGGGAATTCGCAGGCATTCTACAAGGTTTCGCTAGTTTCGCTGCATTAATCGGATATCTCGAAGAGACGATGCATTAGAGACACACGTGGCATATGCGTTAAATGTATGTATGTATGCATACATGTGAACATATGATTTGCAAGCGTCTGTAACTTGACGTGATGTACCTAAAGCCGGTCGGTAAAATATTTTAAAAGCGCCAAAAATATAACATAAAACAGCAGAATAATAAACGTAGCAAGTCTCTTTTATATATGATATGTGTATAATAACATAATCTTTTCTAATTATAGTATACTATATAATAATTATATAGTCAGTCTTTACTTATCTTTATCTTATCGTCTTATATGATGTCGTATATTCATATAGAAACGGTATCGTTCGAATATTTTCGTATATTTATCAACGTATTATGCAACATTATGCTATATAAATATTTACGAATGAATATTTTCTTAGATTGGCAACGTTATTAACGTAATTTCGTTATCTTTCAGATCTTTACGTGTCTCCTGTGATACACGCAATACTCATTTGTACGCACTCTAGAATGATACGTAAATTTTACGTATAACACAAGTAAGCAAGGTCATTGAACGCTGAGCTATGCCTTCAGTGGTCATTAGGAGAAATCCAACCTGTCATGTTAAAAACTAGGACAAGTTTTTTCTTTTAAATTCTATCCATTGCATATCGGTTTGTTCAAGTTATTTATAATAACTAAATTATTTGTATTTATAAAAGTCTATATTAATGTTTTGTCATTAAAAGTTTGAAATGTATGAAAAACTTTTGTTATCAATTACGAGGGACTTATTTCTTTGTACGTAAAATTCACGTATCACTCAATAACACACAATAACATTCTAAGATTAATTAAATTATAATAAAAAGTTTTCTATATCTTATTCATAAAATCTTTTTGTGAATAATTTTAAGACCATTTCATTTAATTTCTATACATTGTCATAAACTTATCGCAAATACAAACTTCTCTGAACCGTTATTATCCACCGCAAAACATTAAATCCTATCGAACGGATTACGCGGAATTCGCCCGTAGAGCACTAGACAGTTCAGACTAATCCTCGAATTATGTTGTTTAAAATTCTCTCTACCGTACACAATATCACGACGAGCGATATCAATTGCATAAAACATTTCTCATAAGTTGTCCGAGCCGTCCGGTTGTCCAGTTATATATCCGATTGGATTTTGTGGCGAGGTTTCCACGAAGTGGCTGGATTCAGTCGTTGAAGAAACGCGTGTGCGACGCAGTGTCTTCTTCGACAGCAGGGCTCACAAACGATCTATAAGGTACCGGAGAAACGATCGCAGTGTAGTAAGACCGGTTCTGAGAGGGTTCACAGGCTTGGCGGCGAGTAGCAGGTAGAGTCTGTAACTTCGTACAGCTTTGCGGAGGCAGGCTGCTCTCTAAATACCGTAAAGCAAGCTAGATGCTCGCTTTGCCTTGCGAGGGATCCTGCGCGTTTGTGATAGACTTTGGATGCTTGCGTTTACAAAAGCTTTCGTAGGAGAAGCTGCGCGGAGGAACGCGTCTTGAAAATTGGCGTCCGCGTTCGCAAGACCACGTTGGATGTACGAAAATCACTCAGGTCAAAAAAAAATAACGTAATTATAATTTGATTAACGTTCCGCCAAAAACGTTATGTGTGCGTAATCGCAGGTTAAATTGTCACATTACTCCGTACGTTTGTTCAAATGAACATTTTAAAATCACAGTCCCACGTGGATTGTAGCGATATTGTCACTGAAATGTGGCGTGCTTCCTGTGCGCGAGGAGATGTTGAACGGATCATAGCTGTCGGATGGCCAATGGCTCTCCAGGGATGTACTACCTAGACGTAGCCATATTCAGGTACGTACAAGTGGCCACCTGCATACGCCTGCCTGCGTGTGTGTGACGACGACGACGACGACGGGATGCAGCGCTGCAGCGGATATAGGCACTGTGTTGGGCGTATTCGAGTGTTGGTGGACAGGTACGGGCCGGACCGCGCGTTAAGTCAATATATTTAAGGATATATAAGTGGGTGGCCGTAAGAGAATGTACGAACAAGAAGTTGAAGACTGGCAAACGCAGAACCTACAGTATGCACACGCAGTAAAACGAACCAGAGAGCGATAACCTTGCACGATCTTTCAATTTCGATTGTGAATCGCAATGACTTTCGACCTCTGTTTCTTCTACGAAGACCAGCGCAGAGAATTTTCTTTTGAGGAAAAAAGAAAATACGAATGCGAACCTCCGCACGGTTCACGAAAATTGTTCGCGGAAATTGTTCGACGATCGTAGACGACGAACGATCGATCGAGCGTATAAAATTTCAGTTTCATCAGGCAAAAACTACAAAAGCTCAGAAAAGAATAAAATAAATAATCGTAAAAAATGACCCTTCTGTCGCAGAAACTAATGGACCTTCTTGCCCTTTCGTTTTCCTCTCACCTTTATATGCCGTTTCTTAACGACGTTAAACGATGATCGATCAGTCAGATAAAATACTAAATGTTACAGAACGAGAGAGCGAGAGAAAATCGCTGACTCAAATCGCCGATGATTACAATGTTTGTAATAAAACGATAAGCTGATAACGATAAGTCGAGAATCTATTCACTGTGATCTTGGACTCGTATTTTAAATCACGTCGCAGATAACAAAATCTGAATATATAAATATTCAGACGCTCTAAACGTTCACGGTTATTTACGTCGTTATTAATAAACTTCCTCGGAGACGTGCACTTTGATCATTACCAGGCTTTTCCCGCTGAATTTAATCCGTTATCGCATTACGTAGACGCATTCCCGGTAATCGTCGGGCCAAGAAGGTCCCGAGCAAATGTGTTTATCGGTTTTAAAGAGCAGGATGTAAAGAATGAGAGTTGACGTTGCGCGAAGGAGAGTAAGCGAAAAAGGGGGAAGGTATAAAAGGAGCTCCCAGGAGGTCGAGGAGTAAAGGTGGAGTAGATAGCAAGAAAATTAATCGCCCCTCTTACTTCTCGTCGCTCGTCGCCCATCATAGTTGTCGTCGTCATCGCCGTAGTTGTACCTACCTCTTCCTTAACGCGCGATTCTCGCGCGACCGTTTATTCAATTTTGCCGAGCATTTCCGTGAGATTTTAATTTTTATCCTCGTACCGGGAATAATTCTAGCGTCCTGACAGACACACGATGTACTTTTTTTTTTATACACCTGAAATCGTACGGTGGGCGAACTGAATTTTTTTCAGAGAAAAAATTATCGTATGCGTGTGCCTATGTATTCGAAAGAAAAGATTGGCTAAACATAGCGTAGCATTTTTAATTGATCGCAGCAGTCAATTTTTGGTTGCGTTAATCTACCAAAAAATCCTATATCGACGTTGCGGTTGCTGCAACCAAAAATTGGCTGCTGCAGCCAATTTAAAATACTACGCCATAATTTCCCATCTAATTTGCTGCAGTCAGCCAATCTTGTCTTTCAATGTATTGACGCGTTTCATACTGAATGCCTATACTCGTATATGGATACATGTAAAATTTTCGCCACTCTCTCGACGAGGATGTTCAAAAATCGATAATGCCTTTCGGATAATTCCACTCGTAGAAAATTGTGCTTTTCAATTCGTTTTATGCATGGAGAAAATCGCGGAATGCACCAAATTCGACTATAGCCGGAATGCCACGAGAAAGCATACAAATCTAAATGAAAAATGCATCTTATGCATAGAGCGCACGGAAACCACAGATGTATACGAAGGTTTTGGATGCTAATGCAATCGATCTATCTTGCTCTCTTTTCACACTTTCCTAAGATAAATCTCATTTCATAAAGTAAATCGGAACAGACTTGAACAAATTTCTTTCGGTGCATGCTTTAAATTTATATACATATATATGTGTGTGTGTGTGTAAGTGTACCAATATACTTGAAAGACTTTTAATTTCCTAAAAGCATCCAGCGTGAAATGTTTAAAACATTTCGTTTCTGAGTGTATCGCATTATCTCACGCAAACGACCTTAATTTAGTTAGTGGGCGTTGTTAAACCCGCCAACGTCGATATTAAATTATTGCCGATCGTACAACACAGATTCGCAAGTGTTTTCGTAAATAATTTGTCCATTGATTGTTATGACGCACGTACTCATACATACACACATACGTACGTCGTGAACCGTTTATTGCGTAGTGGATTATGTCGACTCGTAATATTAATTACCGCAAGATAAAATACAACTATAATAGCAACGAAACATTATTGGTAATCAACTACGTCACACGCAGGACATTCGCGGACGCATTAACGGTCCAACCCTGCGGGAATTAATATCCTCGCATCCCGTCTCGGAAATATTTCCGTTTACGATAAATTCCAGAGGTAACGGCGGCGGAATTCCTGCCGAGTCCGGAAGTCTAAATGAAAATCGTCCGGCCTGGCTGGTCTACGATGGTGCCGGCAAGACTCCCTGAATAGCGGTCGCAGAGTCACGTGCAATATGTCCTGTCAAATAACTTCTACAAGGATCGTAGAGTCGCTCGCAGCAAGATGAAGATTTGGCACGATACATCGCACGAATAAGCAGAGTATTCTCTGAATAACATCGATTAGATTCCAGATAAACCGTATGTTGCAGCGCGTCGACTATTAATCGCCGCCTGTCCACCAATGAAATTACACGTAACGAGGACATCTTCGATGCACAAGCGAATTGAAATTTTATTAATCCACGGAAAAACGCAAACTAAATAGATATTCGGAGAAAAAGAAATCGGGCTTCTCCTTATTTAACATGGACTGTCCTTTATTAATTCATTGCCGTTCCTAATATCGGAATACCTCGGGCCATCGAATGCAATCATGCGCATACGTGATGCCGAGAGAGAGAGAATGCCTTCCATCCTAGAATCGCGCAGATATTCCGTCGACCGGATACCGCAAAATGCGCGCTTTCATGCGCTTTCGTATTGACTGTCCTAAAAAAAAAAGATGTATTAGTAGTGTCATCAACAGAGAGCTCGAAGATACAAAGATCTAATTTTCCTAAAACGCGTGTCAAAAGTAAAAGTATAAGAAAGTTGTACACGAATCCAAAAATTGTTGCACTTTTAACAGCGATCGGTTCATCAGCTAATTGTATGTTGAAATGATGCTCACTATATAGGAAAAGAAGAAGCATATAAAAATGCATCTTTTATCAAATATTCTGAGATGTCTGTCTGTCTCTATAGAAATCTCTCCGGGGAGATTGAAAATTCCGTTTTAAGTTTGCAGAGAGAGGCGACATTCCCGCGGACTCCAAAGGTAAAACGCGACTCGTACTGTGTAATATTCCCAACGAAGAGAACAAACAGGGAGAGAAGCGTCGCCGTCCGAGTGGCGCAGTTCTCCCAATTACGTCCAAGTTTAATATTTCGTCGTAATTAAATAAACCCCGCGATTAACGAACGAGCAAAGCTGGTTTCAGCCATAGAAAAGCGGGTTATAAATTGAAAGTAAAGCACATTCCGTTAACTTTGCCATCGCGGTCTATAACATTGAATGTATATTGTTGTAATCTAAAGATTTCGACAACACTATCATTGATAATAAAGGTCATCGATCTACAAGATTCAATAATAATGATTCAATCACGTACTATACGTATATAAGTTCAACGATACTTACGCTGCGTAATCGACACACTTTCTTCCAATAAATCGTCGCGCGATTTGTTTCGATTTGCCTGCAATTTGTTTTATCAAAAATAGCTTAAGTGACGTCAGACAAAGCAACGAGGCGAGTCGTAAATCTCGCGAAATCGCAAGCGACACTTTCTGATTTCGCAAAAAACTTGGTGCATCGAGATAAACTTTGCTCCCCGCATGCATGTACGTACGTATATATATACGTTTACACACATTACAAGCATTCACGAGCATAATATAACGTGACACCGACGCACATTATTATTGCGAAATGCACGAGCGAGGTCAATTAGAGATCACCCGCAAAATGGGAAATTCCTGGAAACTTCACGACGTACGAACAATATAAATGCGCATTCGATTTGCCGCGTTTCCACACGATCCGCTTGAACCACGACGAAGAGATTCTTCGATATTGGCGTTTACCCCGGTCGCTTGAATTAATGTAGGTCGCACTGTTCGGAAGATAAAGGAATATTATTACGACCAAGCCGCTCTCATTCGCGCTTCCAATACCGTATTGTCCTTTTATATTATTTTCCTTTTTTTAAATAATCGCGCAGTACGTATCTTGCCAATACCAGGAGACAATATTAAATTATCGATCCGATTATCTTAGTATAATTAGATTTGTAATTAAAGCGCGAGATAAACGGAGATGCATTCGCTATGGGATTGAACACCGTAACGGGGAAATAACGCGCCGCTATTAAGCAAGAAAAATAGCGAGAAAGCTCCCCGAAAGATCCTCTTACTCTTCGAATGCCGGGAACGAAATCTCATCTCGGAGGACGCAAAAGAAACGAATTCAATTCTGCGCGTTAGTCTCCTTCGTCGTGGCGCAACACGAAGCGGAAATTTTTCTTTCTCGAACGCTGCATATTCCGGCCGCGCTTATTTCGAATTTTCCTTCCTCTTGAGGGATCTCGGAGTAAAACGGAAGGACCCGGCTGACGGTTGACTGGTCTATTCGACCGAGAAAAACGATAATCGCGTGGACTCTCGCGGTAAAGTATCGAGAAGGGAGCGGACGAGCACTTCTCGACTATATGCGTCCTCCTCCCCCGCCGATAAAAAATTCTCTAACCGAGGTAAGCGCAGTTACGATCGTTCGGTAAACTGCCGTGGACCACTTTGGTGGAACAATTTTACGACCGAAAGGGAGAAATAAAGCGAGAGGTTAGGGAGGGCCGATAAGACGATTTCGTTTATATCCATGCCAATAAAATAATGTGCATTGAGCATCAGAGACACGCGAAAGGATTCTCATATACATATATATTTCTCTCGGCTCATACAGATAAAGATACAATAAATCAAATATAACTTAATTGTAACGTTTTATACTTTTGTTACATACGTGTGATTTGATCTCACGCACATTTCTCTTCTCTACGCTTAAAAAAAAAACCATCAGTGTGTGGACGAGTGTCATTGTTACACCGATAGTATTACAGATCGATGGTACTCCGTAAAAAATCGCGAGATATATCGGTAGTCGCGGATGACGAAACGAATTATCTCCATGTTTTGTTTACAGCCAATGGCTACGACGGCAGTTTTTCATCCGCGAGCGGCGAATTTTCCCCGATCAACCACTATCAGCCGGCGCGATGCATTTTTCAGGGAGGATCGCAACGTTCTGTCGTTAAATTTTATTTCGTATCGCCGGTTATAGTAACGATTTTTATTCGTAAACAATGGTTTAAATTTCATGTCAAATATTGTTACGGCATTGGCGTGTATAGTATAAACGTGGCCTTCAAAAGACCGCTACTCACGTTTTCCATTTGGATACCATGGAGAAAATTCGATTTCCCTTCCGTGTAAGGATGTTGACTTACCTAGAATAGAAAGAAAGAGAACGATGTAAAACGTGGACGTAGATAAGAAGTTAAAAAAGGAAGACGAGAAACGCGCCACGAGATTGCGCTTTCAAAATCTTGCAAAGGCCGAAAAGAAAACGCGCTTCGGGAAACCCGTATACTTTTTATTTACGGCCGGCGATGAGAAACGATCTTCTAAAAGTTTCGCCACATATATACGTTGTGCTTCATTCTAACATTATTATAAAAATTGCACAAGTTTGGATAGGCCCATAACACGGCAACCGACCGACCTGGTCACAAGCACGCTTGCACTTAATCGAAGAAGGACGAGCCGGCGGCGCGGCGCGGCGCAGCCATTTCCATAGCAATTTCTATTCTATTTCCGTTGACGTGGCAATGGCGTTCAATTATAGACTGCAATATTGAGAGGCACGTTTTCCCAATAACTGCACCGGCTCTATCAATATCTCTCTCTTCGGTGGCGGTGGCGGTGGCGACGGCGACGACGGCGCCGGCGTACGCCCTTACTACGCATACGAATTCGTTCTGTCTACCTCTCTTTTTCCCTCCGACCTACACCTCCGTCCCTGTGATAATTGTCGCACAGATCGGTGAAGCGGAAATCGGGATGGAAAAAGAAGAACGCGGCTCCCAAAAGAGGAGAGCGTCGGCCTCATCCATCCGTGCGCGCGCGCGCGAAAACGATTGTAGTGTCATACATTTTTCACGTAATCTTTTTCAAAGTTCGAGAGAGCGCACACCGGGAACACGTTTTCACAAATCCGGCATTGCTCGTCCAATTTCTGATTTTGCGACTATCTCCCGACAATATTCGCGCGGCGATATTCCGCAAAGTCCCGAAGATCCTCCACCACCTTATATAGTTTCCATCTTGTTATATCTTGCTGTTACTTGGTCGTGTCTCGCGTCGTCCTTTGAAGTTAAAATATATGCGAAGCGATTTTGTCTTGCGCGTCCCGCCCTTCATTCGTCGTTTCTCTCGTCGTTTCGCCTAATTATCCTCCTCTGGCGAGAGACGAAGAAGCAAAGCGAGTGCTAAGTACAGATTCGTGCGCCAAAGTTTCCAAGTCGCTCTCGGAACCTTAGCGTTTTGTTTGTTACTTTACGGAAAACGTTGGACCAACTTTTCTCTCCCTTTCTCTCTCATTCTCTCTCTCTCTCTCTCTCTGACTTTTCGGAAGCGACGCACTCGTGAATTTCTCGAATTCGCCAACGGAGTTACGAGATCATTAATGCACGTCCTCAAATCTTCTTGCAGCAATTTTAAATATGTTATCGCGTAAGTTAAATACCTTTACGCTTCGATAAATTAATGGGCGACAGTCGGACACGATTCTTCCCGAATCACGGTCGACCATCCGATTCTAGACAATTACTGGATTCCGTTCATTATTATCGATGGTTATATCACTACATAATTGCAAATTCTCTCGTGGCAGAAGAAAACTGTTCCGCACGATTGGTCAATAAGATGCATATTGGGTTATGCAAATATCGGTACGCCAAAAAACTGAGTCCTCTCTCCGGTTGAAATATACGAAAAATACGACCGAGATCTACACCCGATCCATTCCATTCGGATTATCCTATTTGCAAGGATATTTCATTCGTAGCATCTGACACTCGATCGATTCTATTTCACGTTACGCTATTATAGAATTGAGACATAAATAATTTCTAACGCCGATAGAATATCAATGTTCCCTAAATGATTCAATTTTGCTAATAGGACTTTAAATAATCTCAAATTGGCCCAAGAGCGATTTAAGATGTCAGAAAAAGAATACTTCGCATCCGAAAGTCCCGTTCATAATTCAATTTAGTTGAACATTTTCTACTTTCACAAGATGTAAAATTATATAAAATGCAAATATGCAGAATGCAAGATGTATCTTCGCACAAGCTACCGCACAAACTCGTTTCCTGCGAGAGAAAAAAAAGGCATCGATTTCTCAGCTAGCTTCACGAAGGTCAGCATCGCGTCTGAACGAGACCGTTGTGCTAGTCAGTCGGTGCACGCTGAATTAGTGGTCTGTTACGGCCAACTGTATTCAAGTTAATAAATTCAGCGTTGAAAAAATCAACCAAGATGAAATAGGAGTGGCGATAACTATGAGGAGAGAAGAGTAAAGAGAGAGAGAGAGAGAGAAAGAGAGAGATGATTTTTATCTACTCTAACGCCCCCACACACACACACACACACACACACACACACATTTCTACCAAACAGATTAACTTTAATCTCGGTTCAACTTATACTCTTCATTTTTTTCTAATTCTTAGAATCAGAAAAAATAAATAGTTAGTCGAATCGAGATTAAAATCAAACTATACATTGGTAGTAGAAACGGAGATAAGACGAACGGATGACCGCTTAGATCTTCGTTGGATCACAAGAGTGCGCGCGTGTTTGAAGATCTCGCATTAATATCTTCGCACGTTCAACAGAGTCGCAAATTCGAGCAGGAAACTCGGTATGCCATCGGTCCTCGTGCAAGCACGAGCTTTACATACGTAAGATCGTGGTAAGAGATCGCTCCCCGAGATCCTTGCACAAATCAGGAGCTTGCACGAACCGTACATACAGCATGTGTAAAAGAACCCAGGATAGGTATTCTCAGTTTCGAAAATTGATGCTTCGTTTAATGGCGCGACGCAGTCTGGAAAATTTCTCTCGCACAATAGCCTTGAGTAATAATAAAATATACATAGGGCAAGGAAATAGAGAAAGTGACGGAGAATATAAAGAGAGAGAGGAATCGTTCAAGTACCGGGAAAAGCACTTACCCAGACTGACGGACCATGCGGAATAAAATAAGCGCGATATTACGAGACGCGACAGATAACTATACGACATCGCATAACGGCCATAATTCATGAAGCCTACTCGCACACCTCGGCGCCGCCGCCTCCACGTCGCGTCGCGTCGCGTCATCGTCGTCGTCGTCGTCGTCGTGTACCACGACCGCATTAAGCGATTCCGTTCGTTCGCAAGTGTCTTGGACCATTTTATGGTTACGCCTCGACCCATTACTATTTTTTTTTTTTTTTTTTTTTAATGGAACTTGAACAAAGCGTAGCGAAGCCAGGAGAGTACATTAAGCGACGGAATTATAAAAAACGCCCGCGCGAGCCCCACGGTAAGTTCACCTTGGCAAACGACGTTATAGTTCTTGGCGACTTCATCGTCGAGAGCGTTCCTCGCCGTAGAGCGCCGTAACTGCTGCAGACACAAGAAACATGTCGAGATTGGAGAGGAAGAGGAGGAGGAGGAGGCGACTCAATAAAACGCGATTCCGCATGATAAGCGGCGCGAACGATAATCGGCACGACTGTGATATGGCCCTCTCGACTCGACTCGTACATTCATTTCGCCTTCCAGTTCTAGAGTCGTTGATTCGAGGATCTTGTCAAAGGGCACAAAGGATGAAAGAGTCAAGGAACAATACGCATCCTAACTCACCCGACCTCCCCGCTCCAGATACACTGAAATTAATTATATCCGTGGGTGTACGTGACAAAGGGGAAAGGTTGTAGAGGAACGGAAACTCTCCGGAATGGAATATGGAGGAGCGAGCAAAAGTTAAAGAGAGAAATGGGAGGAAAGGGCCACGACGACGACGACGACACTACGGGATGACGAGAGAAATGGAGGAAGTGGAAAGCCGGAGAGTATTCGTGTAACGAGCCCTCCCTATGTGCAGCAGGAATGTGCGGGAGACAGTCTCGTTAATCTCTCGTCAAAACATATTGTGCGCGCTTAAAATCGCGCTGAGGATGCCCCGGCATCCCCATGGTGCGCGCTCTCCGCCATTTAAAAACAAAATATTTTATAGCCCGGCCCTGACTCCACGGAAACGTGAGAACGGCAAGATTAAAATCTGTAACCGGGGGTTACAATTATTTTAACGTACACGTATCTATACGTAGGTAATAAAAACGATCTGTCTTCAATTATCTGAACATGCGCGCATTTAATTTAATTAATGCGCGCAGCTCTTCTCGCGTGTCCGGTTGGACAAGGTGTGGCCGAGTTGGAGCGAGAAGGTTCACCCACGTATCGAAACGCATCGGATCTCTTCCGGTATAGACTCGCATTACGATATCGAAATATATAACTGTCGCGCGTGGTAAATATATTTGTAAAATACACAAATAACGCGCGCGAGTACTAATTTATAAACGCTCTTTATTCTATACAATGAGACAAAGGAGGAGTCCGTATGAAATCACCACGCGGAAATCACGGAGATAGATGAGCGCACATAGATCGGATGATGATCACAGTTCATTTAATTATTTATCACCGGTAAGGCATACAGTCATCATGTAGTTAGTCATCGTTTGCATTACATCAACTTTAATGAATTCGCGTCATAGCGAGGTCTCGCATATAAATTATTATTAGCCGCATCGATTCAACGTAACTTATAAAGTGATAATGTCAAGTGAAAAAAACATAAAATAAAACGGAGGAAATGAATCCGGCTGAATGAATACTCCCAAAGGAAATTTCGTCAACAGCTTTACTTTAACTCGCAATCAAGCATTCCGATGTATGTGCAATTCGTATATACATATATGCAGCAACGTTAATTATTCGGGCGTCTGTACAGCTTCCAAAGAGCTTGGTACGGTATACCGTTAGAGGTGTGCGCGCTGTCTCGCTCGGTTCCCTTTCCGAGGATTCACCGACACACGCGTGCCTTGCCTGCCCTGCCCTGCGCGTGTGTACGCGCGCGTTCAACGCACGTAACGTATATTTACGCAACACGACGCGGCGACTTTCCACGCGTGGGCGCGAGTGGGTGCACCGGTGTTCGTGGGGAGGGATGGAGGTGGGTAGACTGGACCAAACATGGATGTTCTCTCTCGAGACGAGACTTATCGGACGTTCCAAGCTGCACTGCGCTGCTGCAGGATGGAGCACGTCCAAGAGAAAGGCGATTAGCCTCGTTTTCTCGAAACCGTCAAACGTTCTTCTAGTTCGTTGGTTATCTCGAGAGAAATACATCAACCTGTACAGATATATATGTGTGTGTATGTGTGTGTGTGTACCGCCTAATCGCGATGAAATAAATTTACGTGGAAAGTAGTTTGTATTATATGCGACCGATAACAATTAAAGAGATCTTGAATACCGCGCGTTGGTCGAGATTCAAAGTAATTTAAAACTATCGCTGGACAAAGGAGAAAGCGGATAGAGCATCCTCTCTGTTGACGAAGAAAAGTTTACGACGACAACGCTACCTGTCTGGTCCGGCAGCGTTTCGTAATTACGTTACAATAGCGAAGTTGGCGAAAGAGCGTACTTCGACAGTTCAGTTTTCAATTCTTATTTGAATTGCGCGGAATAACAATGCGACTCGCAAACTCCCCGAGTTTCGCCTGACGGTTGTCTAGTAAGCATATTTGCGCATCCCGGAACCATCCTCTTAAAGCGAGGAGTGTATCCACTTTGAAGAAAAACCCAAGACCGTAACGTCGATTATTTGGCGAACTTTTCGAGAGTATAACGAAGAAAAGTTTCATCCCGCGGCACGGCGGACGTGCGAGAGAGATAAGTATATTTATATGCATGCGCGAACGCATGCATGCATGTCTTATATATCCATAATGGCAAACATGTATGTAATCTAATCAGCGATAACTTTAACGTTATAAAGAACAAACGAGCTGTCGCGCATTCTCAGACGAGAAAACTCGCCATGGCACCACAACTTAACACACGTACGAAAACCTTCATCTAGTTTCTCCGCCCACGAGCATTTAGCGAAATGAAAAATGATATCGAAACATATACTTGTCGGCGTTACGCCAATAAGCGATCGAAAATCACTTCCTCCGTTTTTGTTCCGCTCGAGAAAGTCCGAAGAATCCTGGTGCACCGAGGCGAGTTATCCTTATCTAGAAGTGGAAGGTCGTAGGCGGTTAGATTTCATAAGGAGAGATACGAGTAATTGTCGGTCGTGCTGCGCGACAGACTGTCGACGAATGGAGAGGAGGAAAATAAAGGAAGAGAGAGAACGAGAGAGAAGCCAAGCTAAACTGAATTGAAATTGAATGAGCGAGAGAAAAGCTCCGTGAATCGGAATTATTGCCGATATAATAATACCAGTACCGACGACGAGTCGCTGTATAACGAGGAATTTCCTTGTATATTAGAGCTATATAAACTCGAAGGTATATTTCTGAGTTGGTAACCGGTGAGGGAGATACGTGCGCACGAAATAAGAGGAAAAAACGAAATAGGAGCGGAAAAAGGAAGACACCGTGGAGAGAATAGGATGAAAGTCGCGGAAGAAAATATCTGAAACGTTCTATCGACCGCGATACAAGAGGGTATCGATATCCTCGAATTTTATCAGTCGGTTTTATAAATCAGCAGAAAAGAGAAACGTGACAAAGAAATCCGCTAATCTGATGTAGAATCTGGGTCATTAGCTTCTTTGGTATAATAATATGTAACGGCAAAAGGGTTAATTTGAAAGAGACTCGAGAGAGAAGAAATGAGAGAATATCATCGAGTGAATTTAAAAGTTTCGATTTTCACACACAAACAATGGTTAATATCGTAAATTATTATCGACGTGATCCAATTTCTCATCGTCCCTAAAGTGGAAAGAGCAACGCGAGAGGAACGAAAGATAGGCGTCGTATAGGAAGACAAGTCGAACAGCGTCTTGTAATCTACCTTAACGTCGGCCATTTCATTAATTTCGCATCTCGACATCCCTCAAAGAACGCTTTAAAGCCGCCCCTTGATGTACCAGACTCAATAAATGAATATTAAGGACTGAACGCGATATGCAAAACGTCCGCCAGATCCGTCGCATAAATATGCATTAATCGCGTCTGAGCACACGTTGCACTAGTTTCGGGCAAATTACTTAAAATCAAAGCAGGGTAATTGTTTTATTTGCCAGCGTGTGCTATCACGAATTCCAGAATTCCCAAAATTGACCGACTTGTTTCACTCAGGTCACTCTGCTTTATCGAAATATATGAATTTTAACCGAGCGTAAATATCAAACGTATACAATTTAACGTTTAAGAATAATTCTATATAATCTAGACCGCAGATGTTATTCAGAAGCTCCCTTTCCAAGAGAGGGAGATAACATTTAGTTACAGATACATCATGCTCGAGGTAAATTCTTCATAATACGGGTCATAGCCCTCGAACGTCATCCCGGTTGCGAAAAGAGGAATTGCGAGCTCGGATATAGTAAAGGAATGCGCGCGCGTTGTGGAAAGCTCGAAAACTCCGAAAAAAGAAAAGCTGAAGAAGCATACAGGAAGAGAGGAAGCTTGTCGCCCGTGCGACAGCGTGAGCAAGATGGATGAAAGTTTTTTTGGGCCCGGTGGAAGCTCGGAAGCCTGCGAAAACTGAAGAGTAACGAGCCAATTTCCACGGAGACGCTCGCGCGCCTGCCACCCTTTCCAAGACGGTAGGGGGTGGATTGTAGAAGGGTTCCCCGGTACTACCGGCGACTTTTAGACTGCGAATTCAAGCGATGTGGAGTGTGGCAATCTCTACCTCTGTGTGTGTGTGTGTGTGTGTGTAAGAAACGAACGAGATCCACGAAAGTCCGACCTTACCGGGAGCAGAAGGAGCTTTCAGGAACCGCAGATTAAAGTATGACGGCAAGAACGGAGTAAGGTTCACGAAGAAAATGACTCGTCCTCGTCGGAGGACAATGAACCTAAAGCCTTTTGTCATAGGAGCTATCTGTGCAGCTTCGAAAATTATACGCTAGAAATGCGATAAACCGTCGAGATACAAATTTATTAGGTACCGCAAAAACGCATAACTATCATTGATAAAACTATATATATATGCATATAAATGTAATATGAAACACGGTTATCGTCATTATTCAATAATTCATTTTGCACAAAATAGGGAAAAAGGGCGAGGTGGTTTTAATTAACTTGGCAATTACTAATTATTATGTCATTAATTTGTTATACGAGGTATAATTTAGCTTTTCCATTTATGTACTCGTATAATGTAAATTTTCATCGCTGCAATTACGTCGTTCGATCGTTGCACTCGTCGCACTCGCATACGCGTTGCAAATATAGTGGCGCGCACACTTCGGTTACATTAATTCCTAAGTAAGTATCCGATAACGCCCTTTACCTAAACTGCCTTTGATGTGGCTCGCCTTCATCGCCGCTGGTTTCGACCCTCGGACGACACACGTATATATATGATATATTTTCAACGTGGAGAAACGCCCACGTTGCAATATATAAAATTACTTTTTTTTACAGAGAATCATTTTCGATCACGCACGCGCGAGACGCGGTATCGTTCGACGACGATGAGTTTATCTCAAAGGAACTCGACGAGACGCGCGGAGACTCGAAGTGAGACGAAGCGCGATGGGATACACTATAACGAGGATGTAGAAAGGATCCCGAAGAAGGTTTATCCTTCCTCTCCACGTATCGTGGCGGTGCGGATTCTCTCGTTCGATGTCCCGTTATTGAGAAGCTTGCTTTATACCGTCTATTTACTTTTTATTATCTTCGTTTATTCATACATACCGCGTATGCTGATATAATATTATATATAATGTATAAATAGTGATGCCATAACCCGCGCGAGAGCCGCCGCCGGAATTATAATGGAAATATCGAACCGGACCGGACCGATAGTTAAATTCAAAAGTACATATCGCGCGGCGCGTTGAAGAAAATCCATAAAAAGGGAAAAGCCATTAGGCTTATTAGAATGCATATTCACGGGGAACTTCTGTGAAATATAGACCAGGAGGGGAAAAAAAAAAAAGCGCAGATTTCTCGAGAGCTTTGCTCGTGGGCGTTTAATGGGCGGCGCTCGTAAAATACTTGAATCTCATACGAAAATTACCGCCTGACCCCGATATTTCCTTTCCACCTCCACCTTCTCTTTCCTCGCTGAAGCTTCTCTTTTCCCCGTTATAGTCGCGTGCCGCCGCGAGCCCTGCGATTATTTCAGATATAAAGTCGACCTACTTGCGTCGATCCTTTTTCCAAGGTATATCGTTAAGCGAAAATCATTTAATAACTACCTTGTCGTACGGAACCTTAAAGATCGCGCGCGATACTTCGCGATATAAATCTTACAAAATCTTACGGTGATCTTTTCTCGATTTTCATCGAACGTAATTCCATCCTTTCTATTCGCGCGTATAGAAAAATGCCCGAACAGGGTTTATTAATTTCCATTAATAAGTAAAGTATACGCGCGCGCGTTTCAATTTCCTTATCTCTTAAAACGTTATTTTGCGATACGCATATTAAAAAGACACGTATATATTCGCGAACAACTCGTATATTGTTAGACAAACCGATCCTTCGTGAGATTCGGGGTTGGCTCACTGCGGATGTGTCTTATCGAGAAGTTGCACGAATTAAGACTCCTCCTCACGTACACGAACGGACCAAATAAGGAGACACCCTCCAACGACTCGTCCCACAAACTACACGGCGGAGATACCTGGAGAAAGGGAGATACATGTGGACGATATAGAGAGCGGCGCGTTCGAGTATTAATTAAATCGCTCTTGATGAAACTTGATGAAATGCCGTTACACGGTATACTGGCGAAAATAAAAAGGAAAAAAAAAAGATTTCCCGATAATATTTAAGTAAGCGCGAGTATCGCGAGTAAAAATTACCGCAGCGTAAACGTCCTAATGTAATTATGTATATTATATAGTTAAAAAAAAAATGTGTTTACCTTCCTCATCGGGTCGCAACCGTATCGTCTCCCGAAGCGCATTAACGTAATTGCATAAAATGTATACCATAATTGGAAGGGAGAACAATGCGGTTCGCCGAGGTAAATAGAATCCGTCTCGATTTACTCGCATCGGCAAACGGAGCAAGTTCGACCCATGGAGTTGCAAAGCGAAATGAATAGGCATCCAGCAAAGTTGCGTATTAATCACCCGGGCATTCTACGATATATTAGCGGATGAATAATTAACGAGATGTACGCGACCGAAGCTCGCGTCGTCATCGATACCGCGAAAATCCACTTGATGCTCAATTGCTCGCAATTTTCCCGACGTTATACTGTCTCTCCATGTACCGCCGCATTATGATATTAATCAAACTTAATTTCTTCCTCGCAGAGAGTGAGAGAGAGAGAGAGAGAGCGGAGAGTGAAATCGACACGACCACGACGACGACGCGACGTCGTTGTCACTGCTGTCTATCAATTATCGACTCGTATACACGGCGAAGGAAAGGAGCGAACGTTACGAACACTTACATCACGGGCGTGTATACGCCGCTTCACACCGTCGTATCGAAAAACATGCCCTCGTTCTCTTCGCTCACACACGTGGTACACATAACTCGACTAGTAGAGAGACACCGTACATGCAGTACCAGCCACAAGACACGATCTAACGACGGACGGGTCAGGCGTCGCCGTAAAAGGCCATTAATGTCCATCATTCGTGAATTGTCGTCGTCATACGTCGGTCGGTGGTGCTTCTGGAGTAAAAGAAAAAAAAGCGAGATTTTCGAGAAGTTTTTTTACGCGCGCGCGCGCAATTTCCGACTTTTCCTGAAATAATACGCGGCAAAGCTGTCGCGCAGAATTAAACCTACCGTCAGCTGATCGAGCTCGCGGTGGGCAACTCGCGTTGTTTTAACTGTCGAGCGACGGTTTTATTTACCGTGCAACGTCTGCTGCTGTTCGTATATCCATTCTCCGATAACAAGAAACGGGGAGATTCACGGAACGAAGCCAGAGAGTCACCTATTGACATTTCTTTGTTTGGGAGAGACTGAGAAGCAATTTAACGCGCGCACAGCCATTCACACACCCACACCTGCATGGCGATCTGTTCGCGATCCATGGATTCGTGGAAAACAAATAGTAGATTTCGTGAAAATACATCGTACAGCGTTCGATATCGAAAGCGTCACGTTAAATTGAAATAATTGCACGGGAAGAGATTTCGCGAAGAATACCTATACAAGAGAGTTTCGATTTTCGGTGAACCCGATGAAGCGCATCTCGCTCGCTATTAAGAAGCGACTCTTTTTCTCGACTAAGCACCCATGACGGAGACGACGACGATGGCGGCGGCGGTGGCGATACCAGAGAATATTTATAAGCTCCTCTTACAGTTAAGCGGCGTGGCGACGAGGCGACCCGCGGCACCGAGGTATGCATTTTCCGCGCGAAGACAGCGAGATTATTACCGGCGATATTTCATCGGCCGCTAAAACCAGCCGGCCTTTCGGGACTCCTCTCTCTCCTTCCCCACTTCCTCTCTTGCCGCCGCTTGCATTAAAGGTCCTCGCGCAATTGTAAAATGTAACTACCGCTCCGTGTAAGCGCGATGTACGGGATTTATGCTCGGCTCGAAAGAGAGAGAGAGAGAGAGAGAGAGAAAGAGAGAGGGAGAACGCTACTTTTTCTCCGAAATGTATTCGCGCCGAATTTCCCCGCGTTTCTCGCGAGACAATATTTTTTTCAACGCGACGGAAAGACCGAACGGCGGGAGGAGGAAACCCTCCCTCGAAGGATCGTAATCCGAGATATAATAATTTTCTTTACAGTGATTTTATTTAACTATTCGACGATCAAGAAGCGGTTTTAAATACTCCCGGGCGAAATGTCGGGATACCGAAGAGCCGGCAAATCTCGTAACACACGAACTTTGCCTCGCGGTCACGAAATTTATCACGTTACGCCCTTGCACTCCCGATCCCTCCGCTGGTCACCCTAAAGCTGTTTTTCCATTGCGATACGCGAGTGATGCGCTGCAGAATCGACCTCTCTCTCTCTTCCCCTCGTCACTTCACAGACAATAAAATCTAACGCGGCGCTCCGTTTTTATTTTTGTTGCTCTTCCTCTTTTTCGACAAAATGCTTTTTACGCGAGAGCGTCGTAACGTAACGTGACGATAAAACTGGTCGAATATCTTGTTCCACCGATACCGCGGGTGCCTTTATAAATTGCTATGCTAGCCATTAGTCAACGCGTATCGTAAAAAAAAAAAAAAAAAAAAAA
>NW_017279267.1:4873522-4968645 GCF_001594065.2 Cyphomyrmex costatus | reverse complement strand
AAAAAAAAAAAAAAAAAAAAAAAAAATCCAGCGTGCTGCACACAGAACGTTACAAATATTTTGCTCGCGTATTTGCCGCCGTCGAATTACACTAGCAGCGTCATTAGAACGGCCATTATTCCGCGTAATGCAAAAAGCGCGCATGGCGCGAGTTACAATATATAGAATTCTCGCTTACTAATTAACGTACGGCCGTGGGAATTTTAACGATAAAAACGTAAACAAGGGACAAACGATATAATATGACGTTAACTGTCGCGGCTCGTTCGCATCAATCGAAGACCGCGATCGCGCCCCGAACGTACGTTTCAAAATCCACTATTTCTCATTAGCGAATTGCGAAAACTGCGCGCGCCAAACTTGCTCCGATTCTTTCCGAACTTCCGTTTCTATTAACAAAGCCAACAACGCGGACGTTCTCGTTACGGAGCTATCGGGGGAAGGTAAACTCGATCTTTAACGCTACTCCCTCGGCGTGAACATCTGCTTATTACCGGAACAAAAAGTTTTGAACTCGCGGAGAGAAAGACGCTGGGGAAAGGAGTGTCATTCTCCGATTCGGCGAGCTTCTTCGACAGCAGTTACTCCGGGGGGGGGAGGGAGAAAAAAAAAAGTGTTTTGTTTTCGAATCGCAAACAGGCGCGCATGCCCTTTTAAGTCGGCGAGAGTCGAGACTGTTTTGTCTCATTTGAATTTTGCAAAGTTTCTCGAAAATAGAATTCCGAGCGAGAAAGAGAGAAACGCGAGCGAGCGAGAGGGGAGACTGCGAAGTGAATTCCCCGTGTAACGCGAAAGCGGCGCACTTCAGGGGGCCTCGATTTGAACACCACTGGTTCGACGAGACGCCAAGAATGCGAGAGTACCTCAATAGCGGCGTAACACTTAACGCTACGGAGGGAAAGGCAAAGCGTGTGTGCTTTTGCCTATAGTCATCCGCGAACGTGTCTTCGAGAGACGTTACGTGCACGAGAGACACAGAGAGAGAGAGAGAGAGGAAAGACGAAATGACGGGAAAACGAGGCGCGCGTCCCTCTCGTCTCGCGTAAGAGAGTTCAAGAGAGACAGCCAGCCGCCTCTCCTCTTCCACCCTCTTTCCGCCCATCATCGTGCCGCATCGCGGCCGCGTGTCGCGACGCTCTCGCGAGAGACTGATGGAGCACACGTACCTCGGTAGCGGCGCCGCATCCCGCGAGGATCACCGCAGCCGTGCTAACCAGAAGTATCCAGCGTATCCTTAGTCGCATCTTTCTATCCCGTGATCCCGATGATGGGGCCCCGCTCGCCCGGCGCCCGTCCCGACGTATGCACGCGCAACGAATCGACCGGGAACGGTGAAAGAAGCGCGAGACGACGTCCCGCGCGTAAGATGACGGCGCGAGGGCAGTATACTCGTAATAAACCTCGGGGACGGACGTGTACCGCTCGAGAGGGAGAGGGGAGAGAAAAAAAGATCTCCCGGAACAACAACGCGCGGACACACACCACACTGATCGATGAACCGCGAGACACTGGGCGGCGCGACGATCGCCCGCTACCGTCCGCCGTCGACCAGACCGACCCGACTGGCCGCCATGCTGCCTCGCCGCGCTGCGCCCGCGCGCAGCGCCATCTACCGTGGACCTGCAGGAACCGATCGAGTCGCGGTGGAAGCGATACTCGCCCTTTCCCGCCAAATACGAACGCTCGTCGCGCCCGATTCAAGATGTGAATCAATAAGGAATCGAACTGCATTAGCATCTTAAGACTTCAACTTAAGACGATCTTAAAAATGTAAAGTAAGCCCGAACTATAAAGAGCAGTCTTAAAGATTCCGTTATTGTAAGATTTTAATGCTTAATTATGTTCATATATGACAATTTTTACAATTACGTTTTTCAGTTTTATAGCTTATAAGAAATTTAAACCACTTGGAAGTGCAATCGCAAACTAAAATCAGTATCTTAAATATTATTTGATTCCTAAATAGAAATTTCATCAATGCGACGACTGGAGATCCTATTAACGATAGAGAAGCGCGACAATGAAACTATTTAAAAAATATTTAAAAACTTGTTTTAAGAAATATTAAAAAGAAGAGGGTGAGAGATCGTGAGAAAATTTCTATGCAATGTATAATATTCTACAGTAATTGTGTAAATTAAGAACATTTCACAAATTTATCAAGCAAAATCATTAATGATTGAAAAAAAAAAACGATTTAGAGATTATTTAACTCATTTCTGTATTCAATATAGCATATTTTCTCATATATACATAAACGCATTAAGAATATATACGTCAAAAGAAACCTTAAGCAGTTTACGAGTAAGATTTATTACTGTATCGCGAATATTGATAGATCCATTAATATATTGAGTCTGTTTTTTTAGAGTTTATATAAAAGTTCTTTACTCTCCTTGAAACTTATTAGGTCTTCTTATCGCCAGCGGATAAATCTTTCTCTAGATTCTTCAGAAATCTCAGATTCTCACTTATGTCGCGATTGTATTCATCGATCTTATTCTTCATGATTTGCACTTCTCTCTGCATGTGTTTCACCTCATTCTGTGTCTTTTCCATGACGACTTTCAGCAACTTCCTATCCTGATTATTCGTAACGCCTTTACTACATCGCGACTACTGCTTGACTTTAAATTGACGATTTACAAAAATAATTTCATCACCTGCTTGTAATAATATTCTGTTTCACACGCGATATCGCCGAACGATGCCTGATCCGTTTTCGAATCGTGCTTCTTTCTTTCATTAAGATGTCTGAAACTGAGAGCAATAATTTACTTTTTATATCAGTAATATCAGTGTGAAAAATAATCCAAACTTGGAAAGCATGGTGAAATATATTATCAGTAAATTAAATACCTATATCTGCAAGTTTTTCTGAAAACACGTCGGAGCATTGTGGTATCCACAAAAAAATTTTTATGTGGAATGTATACTTTACATAAACGCAAATTTGACTATTTGTTAAACGGGAAAAATATTTGACGAGGTTATACGAAACGGACAAAACAAACTCGCATCAGAATTGGCACGCCTCGAAGATGACTCAATGTCCAAGACAAGGTTAAGCAACAATGAAAAACACGGTTTTATTTTCAAGTATAATTATCTTGCAGATACCTCAAAATACAAAGTATTGTAATCTCGATAATTTTGTTAAAAGCGACCCATACAATATACAAGGAAACATCATTCAATATTTAAGTAACATATATATTAAGAGCATTACATTTAATAATCTATGTAATGTAACAGTTTATACAGAAGACTGTGATACTCTATTAGTTCTACTATTTTCGATCCATTTTCTTACGTCAAAACCAATAATAAAGTCGTCGATCAGTCGGAGTATCACACTAATATAACTTCACTCTTTCTGATCCATATCTGTGATCCGCTTTTTGTGGCGATTAATAGCCTCCTGATGACGCTTGATCTGTTCCTCGTGGAATGAGATCTCATCATGCAAGCTCTCTCGCATCTTTTGTAACTGTTCCTTTTGCTAAAATAACATTTCAAACTTGTGTAAATAAATAAAATCGTTGATACGACAAATTAATAAAAAATATACCAACCAGATTATAGAAATATTGGTCTTCATGAGCAGCTTCCATTTTTCCAAAGGAACCACCAGCATCACGAATAGTACCACCGCCACCTCCTCCCTTACCAGCACCCGAACCACGTTCTCCAGCCATTCTCACTTGACTGTAACAGAGTAAGTTATAAATATAACAATAGCTATGTTTACAGCAGAAAAAGCAACTATTATAAGATACTTTAATGCAATTGATTTTTGTTCTCTGTTAGTTTCTTGTTGAATCTAAACATAAATCATATGAAAGAATTGGTAGCTCTTGCTGCACAGAGTAATCACATTCGTAACTGCAAGAAACTCTGCTTAGAAATAAAATACTATTCAAGGGTTATGTCAATTAAGTTTCACTTTCTGCCTTATCATTACATAATTTTGATATGGCATCTACTCAGGTCATGTCACAGATCTTCAACATGGCTATTTGTATGTGTGAGAAGATGATATATTCTTAAATTCGAAAAGAAGAAGACGTCGGTATATTACTGCACGAATAAAGATAATATCGGGATTGGATCTGTGTTGCGACGAGAAAACGCCGGGTGAAGTATGAATTAAAAACAATAAACTAATCGTATGACTTTGAAGCTGAGGAGTTTTTCCGATACCTTAACGCAGAGATGCTTCGCGAAAACGTCGTAATCGATCGTTGCATTTTTCCGATCACGAAATACTCTGGATCTGAAGGCTAACGAAAACTTGGCAAACCGACAGAACAAGCTGATGAACGAGTCATGAACGAAACACTATTCTTAGAACACGAAACTCAGCGGTTGGCATTGTGGCGCTTAGGTCGGAAATACTGTGAACTTCCGTAGATTTAAACGCAATTACTTTCTCGAAGCAATCTCAACTAAATTCCAATTAACTTGACCACGTAATATCTGTATTTTATTAATATGGAGATTAATTTTGTTCAAGAAATGAAAAGAAAAATTAAATTATATAGATAACGATTTATAGGTTTATATAATTAGAAACTTTGCTGTGAGAAATTCTGTCGAATTAATTTAATCGAAGAATTTAATTAAGTTAATTGATTATCACTCGTTTCTACCAATACAGATTAACTTGAACTTCAACTCGACTTCATTCATTCATCAATTCATTCTTTTATAATATTAAAACTAGAAAAAGATGAAGAGTTATAAATTAAACCAAATATAAATTGAATTATATTGGTAAAAACGAGAATAAAGCCATCCGGATCTAACCTGTAGTACTCATCGACTTGATCTTGCATCAATTGCTTCTTGAGCTCGGACGTTTTCAGCTCATTAACGGCAGCCTGCTTCTGCAGCTCCGCGCGTTCCAGTTCGATATCCAACATCCGTAACTTGATCTCGTGCTCGCGTTGGGCAGACTTGAAGATCCATGTTGCTCTCTGTGCCGATTTATCTTCGTCCACCGAATCGTTGTGTTCTGCTTCAAAAGAAAATCCTTGAAACCCTTCGTTTTCCAAGAACTCTTCGATCGCGTCGAGGTAGACCATGATTAAGATTTAAAAACAACGGGTGTGCGTTCAGAGAACTCACAGCTAAGTGAGCGCTCGCTGCTATCAGTGAATTCTTCTAGATATAAACTGTGCGGCGACTGGATGATCACACTGGCGAATCACGAAGGGAAAAAATAAGTCCTTTTTTCAAAGTGTGTGTAGCAAAATATTATGTATTTATTTTTTCAATATTTCTGAAATGTATTTACTGTAACATTGAGAATGATCAGATCGGCGTCGAAACGTTTGTAATTATTTCTATTTTTGTTTTTAAATTAAACGTTTTCTCTTTATTTTACTAGCTCTTCAATTGTTCTACTTTGTTTTATTCTTACAGAATCTTATTATTTCTGAAATGTTTGATCATAATTTTTTAATACTTCACAAAAATCTTTTTTAATTTAACTCCTACTTATTTAAGTAATACTTTTTCAATGTAATAATTTAATATTCTATCTTTTCACATTTCATCTCGAAAAACTTTTTGCTCGTGTGCGTGTAGAGAGGCCAATGTTCCTCCTTACAAACTTTTATATCCGCTGATCTAGAAGAATACATTAATATAACAGCAAGCACCCACTCAATTACTGAGTCTGCTGAATGCATCGAAATGTTAAGTACCATCCTCGACACGAGACGTCGTCACACTGTCAGGGCAAGTGACTTTGTGTTGGACGGGCTCGTTTTCGGTCGTGATCCTGGGACGCTTCCGCTGCAAGAAATCGTCCTCCGACGCTTGTCGCGATATTTCGCCATGAATACTCTCGTCCTCGGTATCGCTATTGACCTCGATCTTAACCTCCTGTTCGGGTTCTAAACAATTGTTTCTATAATTTTGCGCAAGATAACTTTTTCGAAGTTTAGCGACGGAAAAATCGAGAAAAGAAAAAAAAAAGAAAAAGAAACTGCGATAGTCAGTATACTTTTCAACCTGGCGTTTCCGTGGGTAACGTCAATTTATCCAAGATCGCTTGTATCGTCATCCGATTCACTGGATTGTCATTGTCCTGACTATCGTCCGAACGATCAGTGTTCTCGGAATCGTTCTTGCGCACGCTTTCCATCAGCCGCCACACTTCGATCGAGAGATTCGGTGGACGACATTTGGCGGCGACATCCGGTCCCAGGGTTCGTACCTGCGCGTGACCAAAGGCGGCGAAAAAATGAGAAGAAGAAGAAGAAGAAGAAGAAAAGAGTTTGGAATGGTGACCAATCGTTCCAAACTAGGAAGGCCAAATCCCGAATCTTAACTCTTTGTTCCACTTTGAAACACTCCAATTTTATCCCCAACTAACGATTATGAATCGTCTCTCTTTTAAATGTGAAAATAATATAATAAGTGTAAAACATAATTTTCAATTTTAACGTGTAAAAAATTTCATGACTCTTTGTTTAAAAATCCAGATATCTCATTTATAGAACACATTCAGAAGGAAAATATAACTTTAAAATATTAAATGTGATCTTGCAGAATATAATTTTTGTTGTGATCTCATATGTGATATTATACATTAAGTGTGTCGTTAATTATTTACATTTAGTATAATAATACGAACATGGCCGCGTCTCCTGATAATACTGTTCAGATGTTTCAATAACAATTATAAAAAAATGTTTATCTACAAGAATTTCATTACAATTAATACTGAATTGTTGTTTAATGTCTTCCCTTTTTCGGGTCACTTCGATTATAAGGGAGTAAAGTGGCTGTTTTTTTATGCGATCTATTAAACGCGGCCGCACCTTTTCGGCGTACGAGAACATCTCTATCCTCGCCTGCGCCTTCATCCTCCGCCACTGCTCCTTGATCCTGGTGATGTCCCGATCTGCGGAGAATTGGCCGCGAAACGCGCAGTAGATCTTTTGCCAGGCGACGGATTTCTTCGCGGACGCGGCCGCGTCGATCTTCTTGTTCTCGATCGCGCCCACGTATTGCTTGATCAGGGAGAACAGGGCGCTCTTCTCCTCGGGGATCCAATTCTGCGTCCTCTCTCTTTTCTTCAGTAGTATCGTAGTCGCTTCGCTCGTCGCCGACATTCTCATGCCTTTTTCGCGCGTTAATCAGGCGTTGATTTAGCAGATTCAGCTAATCCGCGGAACTAAACCAACCCACGTGTATCCAAATCGTCCGTTGTCGCGCATTGATCCGTCACTGTTTCGCGGCCCCCCGTTTGCTTGTTTAAGCGCGGTTTTAGAACCGTCAGCTGTTTAGTTGCTACCGGCGTGGCGCGTCTACCGAGTGTCACAAAAGTCACCGCGATTATATCTAATCGGAGTTATACTCTGTTATTAAGTATAATTTCTAAATATCTTCTCTCCGCGCTCGAGTTATCCCCGTGAGGTAGCTCTCGTCGTTTTAGTTCCACGTACGAGGAGCAGATTTTTTTTTTTTACACAGATTGTCTCGATGCTTATTTACAACGTTAATTCTCCTTTTACAGTTTTATAATCGGACAAAATATACGAAACGCTTTCATTTCACGCGCACACGATATTTCGGTATCAAATTAGATTCGCGGCACGAGACGTGTAAAACGGCGAAACGCGAATGTCAAGGCAACTCATCAATGCGAATAATGTCGGATCAACTCAACGGAACGAACGCCCGAGAGAGAGAGGGAGAGAAGGATGAGCGCAGGCGACTTAAACCCGACTAAGGGACGACTAAACGTCGGCCATCTTGGCACGGTACTAGCTAGAACGCGCTCGATACTAACAAATCCTCCGTTCGTGAGGTGGGGATTGGAGAGGAAGCCGTCCAACTCTGAATGAGATGAGGAGAACGGGAAAGGGAGTGAGAGAAAAAGAGGGAGAGAAGGAGAGAGAAAGAGATATCTGCGACGTTCCGCGCAACGCAAACATTGTTTCGTTTCGTTTCGTTTCGCGACCTGTCGTGGAGTCATATTGCGCCGATTCCAATATTTCCATCGTTTTCCTGTGAACGCGATGCTTCCCCACCCTTCTTCGCGCGCCTACCCCCTTCCCCCTACAATTCTCTGCCCTATATGCTCCGATAATCGGTAGTAGAGGATTATATATTATCTTCAGCTCCCAAACTGCGATTGTGTAAATTAGCTGAATTCTCAACGAGATAATGCCTGTGGACGAGAAACGTTTACAAATATACATCGAGAGAAAGAGATGTACTAAATTTTAATAAATTTTAATAAATCATTGTTTGGATAGTATTAATGTAACATTTATATTTGCGGAAAATTAATATTTGCTAAATAAATAAAGATAATAATAGTTACATTAAATTAATGATTCTTGTATTAAATAAATATATGTTTACATTTAATATATCTAAATAATCAACTGGTATTACTCAAACAAATATTAATATATTTTTTTCTCAGTGCGTACAATATATCAAATTTAAATAAAACAAGATATTATAAATAAATTAATGCAGGCAGATAAAAATATAAAATAATTGGAACAAAAATAGATAACGTATTTCCGTGCTTGTCTACACATACTCTCTTTTTATTATCAATGATAAGATTTGTCTAGTCACGTTTTAACAGCAACAGGTTCGTATGATCGAAGAGTGCAGTTCGTTTCGTCGTTTCTGCTTTCTCGTAAATCTATCAAGAAAACTAACAGAAATGTACGACCGTAATCTCCGTTTACAATCTTCTTTATTTTTATTCTTTGCACTTCAGTTTTACACTGTCGTTTTGCGTAACGCACGATTAAACTATAGTCTTGCGTATAGAGATTAACTTGTCACTTAACATTTTCGCGAAAAGTTTTAACTTTCTTTAAGAAAAACAAGAAATATTGACAATGTAAATTTACAAATTTACGTTGCGGTATTCTTGTATCTAAATAAAGATTTATTAAGTCGAGGAAGGTCACCGATACGGTATAATAGAATGTTTACGTAATATTTGGATTCGTAGTTTGTGGGGCATCGATAATCCTGGCTGTGCATAAAATGTATTATATCTCTGTTTTGTTATTTGATTTGACAAACCTTAATACGAATGTTAGAATATTGGAATTTTACCTCTCAAGAAAATCCATAACGTTTCTCAGAGTCCCCGAAGTATACGAACCCATCGGCCATCAATATCATATAGCTGAAGTATATTGTATATCATACCTGATTGGTAAATTGTGCAGAAAATCATATTGCCTCTTGAGGCGATTTATTTCAACGACTGCACGACGTTATGGCGAAAGTGTCCAGACCTACGCCCGAATATTAATTTATTTATACAATGATGTTTATAATATTATATTATAATACGTGGTTAATTCATCTAAAAAAAAAATATTTCCAGTCTCGTCACCAATTCCGCAGCTATCGATATGTAACGGTATTGATGTACCCACACGATCCAAATTCTCGCAAAAGTTCTTATCCTAAGAATTTTCTACGTAGTACATTAATATTTCCTATTTTCAAAGCACACTAAAAGGAGTAGCTTGAGATATTCAAAATAATCCACCGGATATGAAAGTTACAAAAATTATAAATCAATAATTATCCGCATCATTTTATAGATTCTTATATATATCTTTCCAAAATTTTTTTTAAATCCATAACAAATTCGTTTCTCATTACATTTCAATATTGACAAAAAAATTATTCCCTTTCAATAATATTCAATATTTTCATAGGTTTTTTATACAAAAACTTGCACCACAATTTTCTTGAGCACTCGTCATCTTTGGTAGGCACAGTAACGATTAAGTTTTCCTAAAAAAGCTGAAAAAATTGAGAAATTGTTTCAATCGAATCTGTCAACTTTATCATTTTAATCGTAACTATTCATCTCACATCTTTTTCAGAAACTTGTTGATATCTCTTGAAACTTCAGACAAAAACATCACTCTATCTTTGTTCCCTACTCCTTAATATTGTTTATCGTTGTTATCTAAAGATGTATAAATATTATGAATCATATTAGCAATTATATTCTATTAAAGAGAATTGAAATGTAATATAAATATATAAAACTAATGAATTTTACAATAGATTCTATTAATTTGGAATTGCGTTCCAATCATTCTTGCGATTTTAAAAATCGTAGATGCTTTCATATAGGATTCGATGTGATAAAAAGCACGGCGCTGGGTGCGATGGCAATTTCAAGGAAGAGAAGAACATATTTTGATAACTAAATAACATGTATGAGAAAAAAGGAGATTCGATAATGTATTCTGATATGAACAAATTAAATATAGTCAAAAATTGTTTTGTAATTATATCTTGTATCTATACAGAAACAGTTCAAAGTAGGCAGGTATATTGCGTATGGTTTGATAGTAATAGTATGTTAAATACATTATAATGTTTCGGAAATAACATATAACATATGAATATACGTATATATATATATATATATATATATATATATATTTCTACAATTTTTTGCAATAACGATACATGTCGCATTACAAATCATATTATATAAAAGTGCAAATATGCAAACACATCGCTTGAAAGATGAAGATCATTAATATAAAATTTGAGTTATTTACAATGTATACATGCTACAATGTATACATATGTATGCGTGTGGGTGTGTGTGTATATATATATTATATATGATATATACAACTCTCGAAATATTAATTATCTTTACTTATTAATATACGTATTCTGTAGATCTATATCCAAAACATTACATATATATCTCCGTATTTTTTTCAACTGTATAAGTGTCTATGTACATGTTAAAGATTATTTTTTTTATTTTTCAGTTTAAATACAGTTCAAATATTGCAATGCTACTGATAAATATGTCTTAAATGCGTATTATATAAAACGATCTTTTTAATATTTTAATTACAATCAGCTGTCTTGTATAACTATAACTGCGATTGTGCAAACAAAGGCACAACGTTGTCGACAAATAAATTTAATAATATAAAAACGAAATGGGAGTGTAGATAGGAAGCGCATATTGTAAATCTAATGAGAAAACAGTCAAAATTGTTTTGCTTTTATCGAATTCATAGCATCTATACATATATGTGTGTTGAATTTAATTAATCGAGTAATAATAATATATCGAGTAATAAATAGCATTATGCTCTTCACAACACATATATGTAGAAAATTCCTAATTCTCGCTATTAATGAAGAAGCAGAAATGTACAAAAATAGTTATTGATATGATTTTTGATAGACAGAGAAGCAGTGCTACGTATAAATTTCTGATCGAATTAATTTAACAGTTAAATACATGTGTCAATCAATTCAAGAAGGATGCACATTCGTAATGTTGTCAAAGTTATTATATATCATTATATGCATTTTTCAAAACATTTCATATAAGAATAATAAAAAATTTCTTTAGCTAATATCTTTTGGCCAAGCTTATCTCGTTGACGAGGACCTGGGCCAATAATTATAGAAGAAGAAGCTAATATCTTTAAATATGATATTCTCATGTTGGATGTAAGAAATTATTTGGATTGATAAACACAAATAATTTTCATATATTATACAAGATGAAGAATAAGTAGATGTTTCTTGTTATAGAGAAGGGCAAGGTATAAAAAATGTATGATTTTCATGGCATCTATGAAGACACATTGAGGTTGACGAATGGAAAATCGTAACCGAGAATTCGAACTCGTGAACAATCTGCCTATTCGTCAGCAACTGCAGGATTTTTTGGAACTTGTTGGCGATTGATTCAACGTGAATCTCTCGTTGTCCATCTGTTCTTGGACGCCGTTGTCTCTTACAACCTGATCATTTTGAAGTATCTAAAACAAACATTTTATGTAGAACATTTATTAATAATAGCTATAATTACATCAATATAAGCTTCATAACGCTCAAAACATTAAGTAAAGCAATAATAGCGATATGCAGATGCCAGAAATGCTGATTGGTTTCACGCCGATTAATTAATTATGTATCACATAAGTCGATCATTTTTAGGGCGAAAGACGTCAGCGATTAATCCGTCGTACGTCACGCATAAGCAATAGGCATAATAAAGCGTAAACTATTGTATGATACATTCAATATTAATATCTGTCGTACTTTTGAGTTATTTACGTATCGTATACAGTATATTAAAAAAAAAAATGCTTTTATATATTTACTATAATTTAATATGAAAAAAAAATAATGTAAAAAAATCTCTTACTTTATTAACGAGGAATTTGGCTGCTTCTTCAATGTTAATGTTTTCCTTCGCCGAGGTTTCGAACCAACCAGAGAAGTTCTTTTCTTTACAGTATTCATCCATCTTAGTGGACGAATTAACCAGACCTTCTTTCTGCTGATCGCATTTATTCGCCAATAGAACGCAGGGTATCGACGATCCGTCAGGAAGTTGCACTTTTGAATCCAAGTCCTGTTTCCATTTCACCACTGCATCCAGCGTCGCGCTTCTTGTTACATCGAATACTATGAAAGCACCTACGGCTTCCTTGTAATAAACTCTGGTCATGTTTCCGAATCTTTCTTGACCTAAACAGATTATTAAAGATCAGTTATAGAATAAAGATGAATAAACATTTAAAATTATATATAAAATTATATTATTCGTGTGATAACTTGGCTATGAATTGAGTTATTAACTAAACAATTTTAAAAGTATTTAAGATATCTAAGACATTTGTCAAGTGACGTTAGTAAATAAGAAGTGAATAACACCAAGCGTGTCAGTTTATCTGTCGCATGAGTATTGTTCCATTATTAGCTTCAAAAGAGAGAAGTTGAAACGTTGTGTGTTAGTATTGACCTGCGATATCCCATAATTGTAGTCTGACGATGGTGTGCGGATCCCAGTTGAGCACTTTGAGCGCAAAGTCGACGCCAATCGTCGCACGATAATGTTGAGAGAAGAATTGATGTACGTATCGCTTAATGATAGACGTTTTCCCCGCCCCAAGCTCGCCGATTACTAATATTTTGTACAAATGCTCCCGTTTCTCGCTTACTCCGAGGTTCGATGCATTATTCGACGACTGAAATAATAATAAAGTATATAATTGATATTTAAATACAGAACACATTTTCTTTTGTTAAATAATATACATATATATATATATTTATGAAAATATTAAACAATTAGGAAAACATTGCTTTCATGTCCATAAGTAACGTATTAACCTAGTAAATAATAGCTAACGATTTTAAATATGTTTTTATTAACCTTAAAGAGAAAGAAAATACACATATAATCACAAATAATTCGATAATTATCATCACTTAAATAAAAATACGGAAGATATAAATTAAGTCAATTTTTTAGAAACGCAAACACTTGCAACGGACCCCGAGCCACTTCCATTCTTTCGGTTGCACCTGCCACTTGCTGAAATCGAATATTTCTAAATTTCGCCAAATTTTAAATTCCACGTCCATGTTCACGACTTTCTAAGTGCCGGTACGCTTCTAAGAGACCGAAGATAATTACGCCGCACGAATAATCTTGCTGTTGCAGCTCGCGTGAACGAAATGAACTGAGAGACTTGTATGTGGGAGAATTATCCCCGAGATACAGTTGTGGGGGACTGCACCAGAACTATAAATACAATAATAAGCCTTTCGCGTCTTAATGAATGCATGAAGCAATCTAAATAATCGTCATCAAACTTAAAGGGTCATCAGCAGTGTCAGTGGCAAGTCATTAAAAGAATTTCTACTTAGATTACAGTGATGAATTTTCGAAACGAGCGGATCGTTTCTATTCGATTGTCTTGATTTCAATTAACTTCGGTTATTTATGAGCATTTTTTTCTCCTTAGACACGATAGAACGCATGAAACCGCGTAACTCGAAACTCTGTAACAGACGAGGGCACAAGAGATCCAAAGAGGCAGAAATACAAGCGGATCGGTATCAAAAAGATACCGCAAACGCGTACCGCAGCGTGTGACTGGATTATAAGCAGTAGAAACCACTAATGCGTTCAATCTTCTTGCGTCTAATATTATATCGGAATATTAAATCGGTTCACGTCAAAAACTTTATATGAATGTATATATTCAGATATTGTGAATGATTCGAGATTTTCTTTAGGATTTTATAAAAGAGAAACTTATATATATATAAAAATAGATTATTAATTTTAAAAGTTGGTCCTTTCTCTTGTTTCTAGTTATAGTTTCACTGTTTGTGGCTGCAAATGCATTAGTGTGGAACAAATAAGACTACTTATCGTGTTTCCAACACGACCAAGCTATATTATATAATCACATGACATATATTTTGTCGTATTTCGCAATTTCATATTGCTGTTCAATGTCGCAAATTGTCGAACGTTCGTTCATAAGTAACGTTAATGGAAAACAACTCTACGCGATGGATCTCACCTCAAGGTCCACCGTTCCCAACATGGGTGCCATGGTAGCGTAAAGTCTACGATAATTGCTGCTCGTATCGCTGTAGTCCTCTGAAAAATCTTCTTCGTCGACAGTGTTACCGAAAGTAGAGAACGTGTCAAAGGTTTTCACACTGACATAGCGTACTTTTTTCTTTCTGTCTTCTTCCCGTTGTCGAAGAAACTCGTTGGTGCTCGATAGATCGCGGGCGTTAACGTCGATTACTGTCTCGTTCGAGGACGTTATGTCTTTGGATCTCGAATCAAAGAAGCGTCGCTGAAATATCGCTCGTTTCTCTTCCAACAATGATAGCTTACGGCGAACGTCGACGGGCGACGATGTCGAAGGTGCATATTCCGAGGGATCTGAATTGCATTTCTTCACATTGTCTCTCTTGGCCACTGGATTCTCCGCGAGCTTCGTTTTGTTAATTTCCGACCATTTCGATAACAAGTATGGGAGCGTCGAGGTACAATGCGAGGCGTTATCTTGATTATCCTGTTGCGAATATTGTGCAGTATCTAAAGAAATTTGAAGACGTGCGACTGTTAACGAGAATACGTTTACGCTCAATTTTTTTTAAATCTTAAATAGCCTTCAACGATTATATAGTTACTATATAGTGTTTTATTGTAATTAAAAAAAATTGTGCAGTTCTAATAAATGCGTTATTGCGAGGAAATCGAGCACAAGATAAGATAAGCGACGAAAGTGACGAAAAAAAAGGAAAATAAAATGTAGAGAGATGTAACTGCGATTTTCACATATAAATCTAGATATATGTATACACATTTTTTTTAATGCACACACATCTCTGGATTTTATATACTTTTCAAAAACCGCAAATGTAACTCCCTAAAGTTTATTCCTTAAAAATACGTCAAAGCGGCTTAACTGTCAAGAAGCGTATATCGTGAAATCTTCCGCCTCTCAGTTTCGTGCAGAAACATTCTGCATCTGCGGTCAATAGTATCCTCACCCTGTTGAATAGTTTCCGCAAAGCTTTTGATGGTCAGCGACGGCGATTTGCGTAGCACTTCACTGACAGTCTCCGTCGGTTTCTCGAGTACCTTTTCTGGTTTCTTAAGCTCCTCTTTTATCCCTTTCTCCCTTTCTATGGCGCCATTGTTTTCCTTTTTTGTGACGCTAATATATGTATGAACGGGTGATTCTTGCGAGGACTGGCTTTGCGAACGGCTACTGTTACCACCCTCTGGGGTATGTCGTGGCTCTTGCTGTTCCAAGGACATGCGAAATTTATTCAAGCTTAGCTTGCGTACTAGCGAGTGTGACTTCTTTTTCTTTTTCTTTAAAGTTGCGCTCGAAAGCACATCGGTCATCAATTTCGGCTCTTTTTCGTCTTCGAGCCGTTGCGATTGCTGTTGAGATGCCTCTGAAGTGGAAAAGAATCTCGAGTCAGGGAAATAGTGTTGCTAGAAAATTGTTATTTTTAGATATCAACAAAATAAATTATTTTAATTTTGTAATTAATAATGTTGAAGAAAAATCGAAAAATCAAAAATTAAAAAACTCGAAAAGTAGATTTAAAAAAATATTTGAATTATGCTAAATGACTTCGTCGATTGTTATTTATCTCACGGATGAGAAGCGCAAAGTTCATCAAACACGTCATGATTAACCTTTATCATGTTGTTCTGCTTCGAAAGAGGACACGTCGATTCCGCGTGTCTTCTTCTTGATTTTGAATAAGCTTCCCTCGCGGAAGCTGCTCTTGAACGCGTCGAATTTGCTTCTTTTGCGATCGTTCGCGTTGGCGCTGGAAGACAGAATCGTGACGCTACCACTGGTCAGAGTGTCGAGACTGGAACTGCTGTCACCCACAGTGATGTACTCGCCGGAGGTGCTAGCCACAATTGACTTCTGCTTCTTCTCCTCCTCCTCCGAGGAGTACGCGATCACCTTGTCTGGCGAGCTGCCACCCTCGTTCGTGCTCTCGTTGCGATCCATAATAATTTGCGAGAGAAAAGTAAAACGTGGAAAATCCGCGTCACGATATAAAAAGTGAAACAAATAAACGGACGGATGGATGAATAGAGGAAAGAGATGATGAGTATAGTTGAATTGCGATTTTTTATTTCGCTGCACGAACGTTTTTCGTCTCACTTTACTCGTAGATTATTTGGCTTCCCAGCCGTGCGCTGGGAAACCTTAAAATTTCACGCCGGGTTCGATCAGCTTTGAACGGATAATTCATTTAATCCTCTCTTCTCTTTTTTTTCTTGCACATACACAAGTTTCCTTTTCACAAACAGTAGAACGACCGAGGAGAAATCTGAAGGCCAAAAAATAACTTTGGCCAACAACGATCGGAGGGGTCTTATACTTCGCTTGATAACCATTAATTATCTAGCGAAGAAAGGTGCGATAGCTGCCATTCAGGTCTATAAAATTGAAAAAATGAACCGGATTTGCAGACTTGTTTATTCTTTTTGTACTTTTGTAAAATGGATAGGCATTTCTAGATTAATGAATAATTCGGAAAATTCAGAACCGCCGTGTAGCACAATTATTTTGCACATTCACTGAATAAACACTATTCCTCCAGAAATTTTCACAATGCACTACATTGGCACGCAGAAACTATCTCTTGAAGCAACAATTAACTTTAGAAAAGCACGATATTCATAGTTAATGATAATGCGAATAAAGAAAATAAAAAACTACAAAAATTATATGACTGCAGAAACTGCAGACTCAACGGCGTCTTAAACTGCACTAAATGTTGATATAAAAATATGAGAGGCTAATAAGGGTGGGGCATGCAAGTATCTCCCACTACAGTCGGCTACGTACCGGTCTCATATTCTTTTCTCAACGTATGAAGAATACACATGTACGTTTGTATGCATGTAAACCATATGCACCTTTATCTTATTTTTTCAAGTATCTATTAAAGCGTAATATACATATATCAATATAACATATCATTGTTTTCGAATTCATGTGAATCCTATCTATGAGTATGTGGCTTGCTAAACTTTTTGTAGACTATATTGCGCGCAATAGACGCTTTATATTACATTAAGTTCACTAGGATTCGACTGATAAACGCAAACAACGCAAATGCAAGCGAGTTATTTGAAATACATTGCGTAACGAAATAGTACTAATGAGTTTCATCATCTTTTACGAGCCCGTCAAAAATATTCAAATGTTTTATCGGTCGTTCAAGATCGTTTAAAACTTCCAGTCTCATACACACATAAACACACAGTGATGTATATCGGTATATTGAATAAAATCTAATTACTCGCGGTATTTCGACCCGGAAAGTTGAAGATACTTTCTTTCCGATTCTAATTTCTGATTTTAATGCGACGTGATGTGCGTCGCAATGATTTATAAACCGCATCCGATAGAATTCGCGTATCTCATAGACGCATTTGATTCTCTGATTAAGCCAGCCTTTATGCAGTTATTGTAACAATTAATTAGCGGCGATGGATCAATCACTGATAAAGAAATAATGCGAAGATTAGAATGAATCTTTTCAGCTTATAATCTTAATTGGCAGTGCGTGATTAGACGTGCATTGTCAATTCATTTGTTTTTATTTTGCATCGTACGCTATTCATCTCGATATTATTTAACCCCGTTAATCTTATAATAAAAAATGTCAATTATGATAATAAACGTACGAGCTTTATTCTTCATTTTTTATTTTAACAGATATTACACTACACAAGACATAAAACTGTATTCAGAATCTAAATCAGTTATTATTAACATAATAATAAAATTAATTTTAATATATTATTATTACTTAAATTTCAAATTTAATAGTTATATTTCGCTCATATCACAAATTTGTTGCAATAACTTATATTAACTCATTGTTATTAACGCATTGTTATTAAATAAATATTAATTAAGGAAATTATTAACAGTTAATTTGTACAATAATTTATACAATATATGAAATATTAATGTATTTACAGTATAAAAATGTTTAATAATTCCGATGAACATGGTTAAGCGATTTCTCAATCGTGACGTTGATTCCTAGATTAGCGTCGAGCATATAGTTATTCTACCGAGTCATTATTTTGCGCACATATAACGCACAATGAACGCGGGTCAGTTTCTTTCTATAGAAAGTACAAAGAAATACGTGTGGTCGTTGCGTGGCAAGACTCACGAACCGCCGGTATAGAATGACATGCAAGGGAGAAAAGTTGTAGGACATGTTGGTCAACAATCTCAAGTATTCATAACCTTATATTCACGACAGACTTATAACGTGTGATTGTAAAGAGACGGACTCTCTTACTAAAAAAAAAAAATAAACCAATGAAGAGATACTTGGAAAAAGAAAATCATGTCAATTCTTCCCTAAGGTTGTAGTTATGTCTATACATGCACTTGATGTGATGCTTAATCAGCATTTGAGTTCAATGCCGGCCTTCACGTGGCTTACGAAACAAAGTGATATTATAATTAAAAGATTTAAGTTATGAAGCTATGACCGCCTTCTTGACCCATCATTAAATAATTTTTATTTTAGAAACAACCGTAAGTTGTCATAAAATCGAATAAGCAAAGTTTCTCCATCTTCCTAAAATGTCCCTTTACTTTTTGACTTTCCTTTATATACATATCGCAAATCTTTTCCAATATCAAAATCATAAAATAAAACAGAGACATAGATAGGTAAAAACTGAAGGATATAAAGCAACGATACTTTATAAGAAATAAAATTCTTTCTGTAGCACGAACACGATTCGTGCGAAAAATGCTAGCAGGAAGAAGCCTTCTCCACTTCCCATCAACGTAACGTATTACGTCAGGGGTAAAATCGACGTTCCGGTAGTTTGTGACGAATTATACATCTAATCTAATTGTAACGTCCTATACACAGTCAAAGACAGATCTCATTGCGATAATAGCGTTCCAGCCAAGTAAGTCGGAGAAAGTATCTCTCAATAACTATACTAACTTACAGAGTGAAAAAGAAAGATGTATCTGACACAACGGGGGCAACGTTTTCGTGAGAAATCGCGTTACGATGCGTTCGTCGAGGTGCCCATCGCGTAGTCGACGGTGAAAGGGGTTTTTAATAAACGAGCGATTTAACTGGTTCACGCGGATCTTCAGGCGCGACAAAAATTCACATGCACGACTCGCACGTGGCACACGAGAGAAATCAGACCCACCTTTCTCGCGGCTCTAGCTGCCGCCTTCTGTTTGCAATTCTCGCTGAAATTCATGTTGAGATCGAGGTACAGATGATTATTGTTTATCAGAAGCGCGGGCGGCTCCATCGGCGGTGGATTCGCTTCCTTTTTATGCCTCAAACGCCTCTCGGTTCTCTCTTGTCTCGTGCGCAGCACAAGCACCACGTTTCGGTCCAGCATGTTTAATTCAACTCAAGAATCTCAACCGGAGAGAGACTCTCCGACAGATTTATTTATCCTCCCGTAACACGCACGACGTCCGATGGAATTTTTCGTAACACTGCACCGCGAATCTAGCCACTGCTTAGCCAACTACGACACAATAATATTTCGGAAACCATTTCGCAAAAGAAATGACGGCAAAAGAGAAGTGCTAAGCACGAGAGAGAGAGAGAGAGAGAGAGAGAGAGAGAGAGAGAGAAACAAAACGTCTTTCGCTATCGCGGCGATATATTTACAGAAGAAAATATGTGTCGTGTCCCAATTTGTAATCGTGAAGATAATTATACGATCTCTAATTCTCGCGCTTTATCCGTTTTTCTTTTTCGCTGATTTAGGAACAAAGAGATGTCGGAAATTTCTCGCGATTTCGCGATGATGCAACGATTAAATAGGAATTTGTGAATCGTGGCCGTAAGGGAACGATCGTAACGGACAATGTGCGCCAGATGAGAGCAAAGTCCCAGCATTTATTGGTTCGGATTAGCCCGAACGTTATCGTCTACCATGTGTTATCAGAGCGAGCGAGGCGCCTACAAAAAAGTGCTAGGCGCCTCGCAAGCGTGATCGTTTTTCGATTAGCGTATACAAAGTGAAATGAAGGGAGGAAAAGACGTCATTAAGATGACGATGAAGAAAGAGGACTGCGACATAGCTGGACCATAGTTCACAGAGTTCGTTCACCTCCGAAAATCTGTGTAAATCTAAACGATGTCGATCCGTCTATAGAAAAGGCGCGGCGGGGGTTGCACTTTATATCTGCCTGCATCGAAGTCTATACCGAATATGAGAACAATTCTGAAATGATTGTTCCGCCACCGATGTGATCGATACCAAAAGGCCCGCGCTATTTTTCTCGTTTTATTTATTCCCGTTTAACAAAGAATTTATGGTCCACCACTGCGCCGTAAGCGACGAACAACACTGCGTTGTTTACGCGTTATTGATCCGACTGCACCACGTGCCAATCTCGTTTAGACGAATAAGAAATCTGTGGAAGTTAATGAATGGGCGGAAAAATTAATAATAATAATCACGGTCGCGTTATCACTGCCGTCAGTTAGTTTACTGGAGATTACACCAAGTTTCGTCATTCTACCATAAGAGAAACATCGAAATTACGTCAGTCGGGATTATTTTTGTGTTATTCTAAGAGCAGAAGAAAAGCACGAGGAGACGAAATAACAGTACGAACTCGTGGTTGTATGTTGTTTCACCCGATTACAATCGACCAAGGGAAACAAGCCTGGGATACGCCCGTGTTCCGCGGTTTTATCGCCCGTATTCTTTCTCGCCATGAAGCCTCATAATCGAGTTACACCGATCCCGTGACACGATTACGTATTCACCCCGATCGGTATACGTCCTTCGGCAGTTTTTTCTGACATATCGAAGGGAGAAATATGATACATCGCGAATGTGGTATTGCTGCAATTCACCACGTTACGTATCGCAACAATCTAATTAAATGTACACGTTACAAGAAAACGTAGATTAGTTTACAATTCGCAAACTCAACGATTATTCTTAATTATGCACGACGTGGAGATGAACCAATTCGATATCGATTGCCATAAATAAACGTGGAAACGTTGCGAAAACGCGGAGGAAAAGAATGGAAATGGTGTCAAGCGATATCTATTCCGGAATAGATGGGAAATCGTACGTTACACCAGCCGGAATTAGAAACACAACAATCCCCATCCATTTAGACAAGTACAAATGAATGCAATATGATAACTGATTATGAGAATGAGATAAACATTATACAATGCTTCGCGCGCTTCCTTGACTGACGTTAAGAAGCAGATTGCAATTGTTTTGAATGAGAGAGCTACTTGCGTAGTTTTAACGATATGAGTGAATATCGTACAGTAAATATCCATTTCACGTCGAATATAACGATTAAGACACAAATCATTTAATTTATGTCTATTAATTCAGTTTAAAAGAGAGAATTTAAAAATTAAAAGATTAATTGTTTGATGCTCGATCAATGTTTGTCTGAGAAGAAACAGAAATGTACATGAGCTTCAAAAAAATCAAGTAATTAAGTTTACAAGTACGATTAGATTGTTCATTTTTTTCACTATTATAGCATTATAAATTTTTATCACTAGTAAACAAATATAAACATAACAGCTGACAAAAAGATAAACGTGATTACCCGTAATGTAAAACGTTACAATATGCTGTGTTATTGTGTGTGTGTGTGTGACAATAAATAATTAATAAAATTATTTATATTTATTATGTAGCAAAAATTGCAATTTTTTCATTTCTTTTCACAACACAAAATTGATAAACAACCATATAATCACACACAATTTTAAATAAAAATATAAAAGTAAATAGTATATGGATAATATATATTATAATTATTATAATTTTAATTGATCAATAATTTATTTTGTTTACGAAATCACAGTGCTAACTCAATAAATAATATTAAATACATTACATAATATTCTTATTATGTAATAAATAATGTCTATCATTAGTCTGAGCTATGTACACTGTAAAAAATAAAATGTTAATTTTTACTCAAAAACGTTGAGTGGATTTTCTGAAACACGCAAAAATGTTGACATTAACACAAAAATAATAATTTTGACATTTTTGCATGTCTTAGAAAATCCATTCAACGTCTTTGAGTTAAAATTAACATTTAATTTTTTACAGTGTAGATATTTAATTTAATATTAATGAGAATCCTTTTTATCTCGATATGTTAATTTCGACAATCAGCATAGCATAACCTTTCACCGCTGCGAAACTCGTCTTGTAGCAACATGATATAGATAAAAATCGTCGCCGCGCACTTTGCCTGACTACTAATACGATAAAAATTCGTTTTGAAAAAAGAAGCCGATAATACCAGACAAAAATGTATGATCCGAAACGTGAAAGACTGATGAAACTAGAAAATACAAAAGAAAAGCGGCCTCTTCCAAAAGAACGTAATGAAAAAGTCATTATTTTTTTGTTGTAATCAAAAGTAATCGGGTATGTTAAGTTAGCACCCCAACTATAGTACTCAGGAGTTCTGATTAGAGTTCCCACTTCCTTTTGACGAGACGAAGAGTTCCCTATAGTTAATAAGAAGAGTTCCGCTCAATAAACATTTTTTTTACATTTTTTAAAAATGGGGTGCTAACTTTTTATCGAATTTCGAGGTGGAATAGTTCTGAGCGGCTTAATAGCTTCCATTTGCGATTGCCTAGAGTTCCTGATATGTAAAAAAAATTTTCGAATATTAAAAAAAAAATTAAAAATTTTTGAAAAATTAATTTTTAGATACAATAGTTCTGATGATAATTTCTGCTTCTTTTTGACGATACGAAGAGTTCTCTATGATTTTTAATGACATATGCGCTTAATAATCATTTTTTAATAATTTTTTAAAAATGGGGTGCTAACTTTTTAACGAAATTCAAGGTCGCATAGTTCTGATCAGCTTAACAGAACTATTTTGTGAATACCTAGAGTTCTTGATACATAAAAAACATTTTTGAAATATAATAAAGTTTAAAAAAATTGGTGGAAATCTTTGAAAATTTTTTTGAGAGTACCGAGTAGTTCTGAGTAGCGTTTCTTATAGTACTCGACGAGTTCTATCGAAAACTGTAAGGTGAAAAAGCGATTGGACCAACTGTTTGCAAGATACAGCAACATTTGTCGGAAGATCAACAATTTTAGAGTGAGTATATCTCGGAAACCGTTGGTCCAATCGCTTTGAGCCCTGATACTTTTCGACAGAACTCGCCGAGAACTGTCCAGAACTCCGATCAGAACTACTCGGTACTCCCAAAAAATTTTGACTTCAAATTTTTTTCTAAGTCCCACGTCGGAAAATTTTTTGAGAGTACTGAGTAGTTCTGAGTAGCGTTTCTTATAGTTCTCGACGAGTTCTATCGAAAACTGTCAGGTGAAAAAGCGATTGGACCAACGGTTTGTAAGATACAGCGACATTTGTTAAATTTGTAAGATTATACAATTTTTAAATAAGTATATCTCGGAAACCATTGGTCCAATCGCTTTAAGCCCTGATACTTTTCGACAGAACTCACCGAGAACTGTCCAGAACTCCGAACAGAACTACTCGGTACTCCCGAAAAATTTGCCGACATGGGACTTAGAAAAAAATTTGAAGTCAAAATTTTTTGGGAGTACCGAGTAGTTCTGTTCGGAGTTCTGGACAGTTCTCGACGAGTTCTGTCGAAAAGTATCAGGGCTCAAAGCGATTGGACCAACGGTTTCTGAGATATACTCACTTTAAAAATTGTTGATCTTCTGACAAATGTCGCTGTATCTTGCAAACCGTTGGTCCAATCGCTTTTTCACCTTACAGTTTTCGATAGAACTCGTCGAGAACTATAAGAAACGCTACTCAGAACTACTCGGTACTCTCAAAAAAATTTTCAAAGATTTCCACTATTTTTTTTAAACTTTATTATATTTCAAAAATGTTTTTTATGTATCAAGAACTCTAGGTATTCACAAAATAGTTCTGTTAAGCTGATCAGAACTATGCGACCTTGAATTTCGTTAAAAAGTTAGCACCCCATTTTTAAAAAATTATTAAAAAATGATTATTAAGCGCATATGTCATTAAAAATCATAGAGAACTCTTCGTATCGTCAAAAAGAAGCAGAAATTATCATCAGAACTATTGTATCTAAAAATTAATTTTTCAAAAATTTTTAATTTTTTTTTTAATATTCGAAAATTTTTTTTACATATCAGGAACTTTAGGCAATCGCAAATGGAAGCTATTAAGCCGCTCAGAACTATTCCACCTCGAAATTCGATAAAAAGTTAGCACCCCATTTTTAAAAAATGTAAAAAAAATGTTTATTGAGCGGAACTCTTGTTATTAACTATAGGGAACTCTTCGTCTCGTCAAAAGGAAGTGGGAACTCTAATCAGAACTCCTGAGTACTATAGTTGGGGTGCTAACTTAACATACCCAAAATAATCGGTTGTTTATAAGCAAATATATCTAGAGGATAAAAAATTCTTACTTTTAACTCATGATGACGAAGTATTCAATTAAATGTTACGCTGTCATAGGAGAGAATTACATAAATCGCCAAATGCGCTTACCCATCACATTATCAGCGAATTACAATAAGCGTTTTATTCAAACGGCATATTTGCTATCGTGATGCACGGCAAATCGAGCTTACTGAAAGAATAGGACAAAATAATTGCTAATTAAGACTCTAACTCACACTGTTTTAAAATGCATCCTGTTTAAAAATGAAGATTAAGGCTGTGCTCCAAAATTTATTGTCAGTACTGGTAATCTATAGTGCTCGTGACGTAAACTATAGATTTTCGGTACTGGCAGTAAATTTTAGAACAACCTGAGCTATATCATCATAAATGGCGCATCTACCAAATGTAGCGATCAAAAAAGAAACATTTACCGATTAAATAAAATAAAATTTCGTACTTTATAGAGCTAATCTGCATCTAACAAATTATTTGAAGATTAAAAGTGATTAATATGTCCGATGAAATAAACATATATATCTATCGATTAAAAATAAATAGGAATAAAATATAAAGTATCAGTCATATTGAGATATCGATTTTATCGGAAAGGAAAAGTTCTTAATCCAAGATACCAAGATTACGCATAAATCCATGAGTATATACGTGAGACGCACTGATACGCCACGAGAACGCAGTAGCGAAATCGAGATAGATGTTAAAAAGATGATAACGCGCGCGATAAGCGACAATAATATCGACGAAATGTTTGTTAAGCTTCTCAATAGGCTTAATTCTTAAGTGATTCATTCAGAAGCTGCGTCGGTTGTGTAGCTTTTAATTCAAAAGCGAAATACAACGCGGTAAATAAAATTTTAACATAAAATTGACGGCATTTGAAAATTTACATATTTCAGCATCTAGCATGTCATACTGCGTGTGAAAAATATCTCGATGTTATTTTTGTCATCGAAAAATCGAAAAGGTGCAGATCGATGCTGGAGACGTTCGCCAAAGATGCCCCAGTTGCATGTAGCGAGTTTCGCAGTTCACATATAGAAAGTATCTTACATTTTACATGCGGAGTTTTACGACCAACTCCTGCATTTCGCAGACACGTGGTCACCGTTGTCGATACGTGAAACGGCTCCTCTCCGACTACATCGTGACTTTTCGTAACAAAATAACTACAACAATAAAGAGTGAATATGTATTATAAATTAAATGCAAAGCATAGTAACAAGTTTTTATGTCATCCATAAAATAATTTAAAATTTAGCTAAAAGATAAGCGTTATTTTCTTTCATAATGCATACTAAAAAAAATGTAAATTTTAACAAATACTTGTTTGAATAAAATTAACTTTAGGTACTCACTAAATCTAAACATATATTATATTTATGTTTAGTACAAAAACCATTAATTTTATTTATCTTTTTTATTAAGTAAATATTATTTATTGTAAAGTAAATGTTAAGTTACTATTATATAATATTATCATAAAAAATATGCATTAAAATTTAGTAATTCTTCTTCCAATGTATGCTTAATAAAAGATTGGTAATTCATACATCATTATAGAAATAACTTTGTCTGAAAAGTAATATGTTATTGAAATAGGAGCGATAAAGAGACTTAAATATTTCAACGATGATCGATGGACCGCATCTCTGAAGAACAGTATGATGCAGTCTATCACGCGATATATTTTTAGAAATAATTCGATCAGACCTCTCTCCTCAGCATCCATAAAATAATCACAAATCGAATCTAATATAAGTTATGTCGTAAGATATACAAAACTCTCAATCATTCACAAGGTTAAGCTCAATTCGGAAGTCGTGTAGAAAAATGCGCGTAAGAAGACAGAATGATAGAAAAGAGATGTTAATCGAATTTCTTGCGATTATTTAACTATAATACTATAGTATGAAAAGTTTGGTTGCAACGAAAAAGGATACTTATTTTAACGTTCGTAAAAAAAAACGTTAAATTAGATTATAATTAATAAGTTAATGCGAGATCATTTTTATATACTATATTATTAAATAGCTTATTTAATAAAATACACATATAATTAATCTAATATTGTATTTATTATCTGTATTAACTATACATGTGTGTATAATTATAATGTATGTATATAATTAATCATAAAATCATTTTCGCAAACATTAAGCGGTGAACAGCGAGCGCAATTAACACGCATCAACTCTGAAGCGAAATCGATAGATTCACGTTTTATTTTTTATATGCAACGATTATTACCGAATCCTGATATTATAACCTCGGCACTTTGGTAGTCAATCTGTCGATAGATTAGATAAATCGAAGTCTTACCGAGATTATCGGAACGACATGTTGACCATGATTAAAGTTATCTTAACAAAATTTTCCCACGAGTGAGGATTTTCGTATCGTCTGAAACTATTTTAAAGTATGATAATTAAAACACGTGTCGATTGTAGGTAAACGAGGCAATGGAATTTTTGTATCGCTTTCATTTCGCGGAAAGGAGTGAATGATTGTGTATACTGATTAATCCAGAGCTTACGAGCATTTGAAGGAAAATTACCCGGACTGGATAAAGAATACATTTAATTTAATTGTCTTGTGATATATCTATGTACTTTTATCGAAGGTACTGACGCATTACGTGGTCACGTAAATCGTATGATCAAGATAACTTTCATCGCAAAGAACTTTATCATTTAATTGTTGATACAATTGAAAAATTACTGAATGCAGATGCATCCGAATAAATATAAAAAATTGTATTTTACAATAATAAAAATGCGATATACTGATGGGATTATTATTACTGTATATTTCTACTTATGTAAGAAAAAAACAAGCAGAGAACTTTTCTCATGCGAACCGTATTTTACCCATTCGCTCGTTTTCAAACTAATAATAATTTTACTGCGAAAAACACATAAAATTTTACCGCATCGAACATTCACCTCATATAATTTCTCCATATGACGTGCGGTTTCTATCTAATTGAACGAAAACAGACGGGAAAAACAAAAAAAGGAAAAGACATGGATTATTTAAAGTGTACAGCCCCGTGAGAATTCGTACACGTAGCGGTCTCGATCGACCTCTCGATGCAGATGAATATTTACGAATCACCGGATCACCGGGGGGAGTTTCGATGAAACCCCGTTTTGGGGACACGGAAGAGTCCTCCGTGACCTAGACGAACGGCGCCACATCTCGAGACGTGCGATCCGATCGTTCAAAATCAGCGCGCCTAGCAGACGGCGGACGGCGCCGGTACGCGCGACATTTCGTACGCGCGAAAAAAACTAAGGGAAGAAAACAATCAAGTCGACGTCGACACTCACCATTTGAGGGATGAGACGGCTCTGTTGAGATCTCCGATACTCTTGCAGCTGAACGGTCTCGTATCGTCGCTTCTTCTTCAGATGCGAGCGGGAACGTCTCACGGCTGTTATCACCACAGCTGGGCCCATCCGGCCATCTTGTCATATATCACAACGTGTACTACCGTCGCGCTGGCGTATCACACCGTCGAGTCCCCCATCACCCTCTTTTTCGTCGCGACACGGCGACGGCGACGATTGCGTAACGTTCGCATTTTCCTTGTCGCTCGCGACGGTTGCCGCGCTTTCTCTTTTTCTCTCACTCCTTCTGACTTTTATCCGACGAGTCACCTCGTTTAAATGGGATTAAAGTTCATGTTGTGATCGCGGATGACGCTACTGCACGGAAGAAAGAAAACTAATCTTTAAAGATAGGAAAAATGAATTCTGAAATCCAGTTGGCAGAATTCATGAATAAGCACTTATGAATGATTTAACAATGAGTAATCGCTTGACTAGCCGAAAGACCGGATTCGATTTTTAATTTAATTACTTTGTAAAAATATATTCATAGATTATAAGATTAAAATGTTTTTGGTTCAATACAAATCAATTGCATTTCATAAAAAATCAAGTATTTGTATTCTGTTTTATAGTAAATAGGTATTCTATTAAATTTTATAATACATATTTATAGATTAATTTATTTAATTAGTATAAAACAGATAATAGATAGTAAAAAGATATTGTTTTTACTAACAAATATTTACAATATGATATATATGACACAATATTTACAATATCTTCCTAAAATACAAAAAAATAGTTAATTGCTACTGCCGAACCAATCTGATCCCATAGCACCGAAAAATGCGGCTGCTCCGGATTTTATTGCACTGGTAGGCTCATTTTTCGCATGTTCTTTCGTTATTTTCTTGCGCTGTAAATAAATGCATACTTTAATATATATGAACGATAACTATTCTTAGTATATATTCACAAAATTGTGTTAGTATCACACGCGATCTCGCAAAAATAGACGTTCATAGAAACACTTAAGTTACGTTAAAAATGTAGCTATAATTGCATTTATATTATATCGAATTATGAATATTATGATTATACTTTTCTCAACAAATTTAATGTAATGTAACATGACCCATTGAAGTATTTTTTAATCCTTCCTTATCTTTTAAAATAAAAATAACGAGCAACATAATTAGAAATATAAAAAATTAGATATATAAATGATTAGTTGCGTTAATACAAAATCACGTCATGCAAGATCGCTTCATCGGCTTACCAAATGTATACATCGTGATATTTTTATCTTTTTCAAAGGGCAAAATCTAAGAATAGGCACATATATTTATTAAGATAAAATTAACAAATATACTATTTTAACGTGAGAATTTTAATTATTAAAGTATTCAATACATACTTGCGTTTTATCGGGTACTGGCATTGACAAAATAGGCAAGTTTCTTGTTGGAGAAGTTACAGTTAAAGGCGGGAACCATGGTGCTCCTGTACAAAGTGCAAGCACTGCAGGCGGTTCGATCCTCTCATTGCTCGTGTGTTCATTACGTGCACCCAATATCGAGTGCAATTGTTCTAAATGACTAATCAAGTTTCCAAATATCAACTAAAAAGATAGATGTTATAAACACACTTCATTGCTATTACATTATAATTCTCTAGCATTGTTAATGTGATACTAACCAAAGATCTTTGAACAGATTTTTTAACGTTAGTGTGGATAAACGGATTAAAGACATCATAATCGAATGGGTCTATTTTCGCAAGCACTGCATCACACGTTTTTGTTGATAATTCATAAAGAACTTTGTTTTCATGGGGCACCATGAGCAATGTACAATACCTTATATCATACAGTATTTGAAACGCTTGCTTTTGCCTAAGGTCTATGTTTTTAGACGCATGAAGATAATAATTGAATAGTTCTGTAATAATATTTTCGATAATTTGCTGTAGTACTCTCCTAAAATTGAAAAAAACAATGTATCGTAATAAATAAACTATCTCAATTAACATGGCGTTATATTATAATTATTTACTTACTTTGGAAGCGTATGAGATATAATCTTATTTAAATCTTTGCAAATGGCGGTCAAGAATTTTTGCAATGGTATCGATGGTTGATACGGTATTAAAATTTCAGACTTTATTCGCTTTCCCTCTCCGGATTCTTCCTCGATGGTAACTTTCTCCCATTCTGAAATGATCCAATGGACACGCAGCCCATCAATTGGCTCTCTTAATATGTATTTCTTCATATGTTCAGATATTTTAACTTTATATATATTAGCCCAAATGGACCACATGTAAGTACTTTCTTCCTTTAGATTGTCACAAATAGCTTGCCACTTGACATTCGTAATGGTAAGTCCAGATACTTTCGACGATGTGAAACACTTATTTAAATTCGGACACAGAGTGGTTAATGCAAAGAGAAATCTTGCTAAAATTATAGCGTTTATATCACTTTGACCATGTTTGGGTTTATCATTAACGCACGTGTTTTTTATAAACGTTTCAAGATCTTCGATCTTTTCTGTGCTGATTACTTGCAAATGTTCTTGAACTTCATTACGATCGGAGAACGAATTCGCTATTAAAGATATGTTTGCCGAAAGTAAACTATCTTTTATCGTTATTACTCGTTCAGTCTCGTATAAATAGTGCTCAAGATCGGATAATAGTGCATATAGATTTTCGTCAAATTTTTCACATAATTTTATCACATTTGGTGAATATCCTTTAGCCTTCATTAATAAAGATCTCTTGTTATCTAAACCACCATTCTTTGTAAGCTTCTGTGGAATGTCAGTGGGAGAATCTTTCCATACAAACCATCGTAAATCATGTTCCGGAAATTCAAATTTATCATGCGCTACTTTATCAAGTAATTCTGTTATATCGGATTTTAAATTGGCCAGCGCATCCGTCCATTTATTCGTTATAATACCTATTAACAAATCATCATTAATTATTAAAGTGTGAGGTATCTTTACCTTTTCATATAACTATAATTACATTTTGCACGTCTAGTTATAATAGGTTGGAAGAATTCTATCCAAAAACTTATTCTTGGTAACGAAAGCTCTTCCCATATTGAATTCCAATTTTCTGGTAGATTTATACTGACAGCTTCTTCTCGAATATTATATAGGCCTTTAATAGAAACTGTTAAATCCAATAATTTGGTGACCTCGAGATTAGAAAAATTATTCACCCACTCCAACCAAGATTTAACACTATTTTGAAGCGCTGATAAAGAAAAGCTTTTTGGTATGTCCTGAACGAATGGTTTGTGATGTTTGGTAACGGATGGTAGAAACTCTTGGAGTAAATCTTGATCTAAATCCAGCTGTGATAGCAAAGAATACGCTTCTTGATCCTTTATATCTGTTACAAATTGTAAAACTAACCCTCCAGGCGCATTATCTGCATCTATAATCATATGTAAAATACAGAATAAAATTTTGTCATTTGCTGCATTCAGACCGTAACGTAAATAAAATACTTACTTATAAAGCACGAATATATCAAATGAACAGTTTGTATAAGTATTTTCATACACGATTTGAGCTTATTTTTAACACTGTCATGACTTTCTCCTTTAACGACAGATTCAATGGCCATACATCTTGTGGATATTAATTTTTCTAAAAGATTCGTAAATGATGATTCATTTAAAAATACCAGAGACGCCAAACAGTTTGCAGCGTTCTATAAGGGAAATGTAACGTCAGTAACTAATAATTAAGTATCACAGAATAAGCAACAATTTGTATACCAACTATAGTTGAAACATCCAATGATTGCAATATTTTGTTGCATTCATTAGATATAATGTTCTTAAACTGCATGATAACATCCCACTGTTTTGAAACAATTGGATATTTTTGCGACAATTCAATGCTACCGATTTCGAACATTAGACTGTAATTTATATGTTGCGCTATTATGTATAATTGCGTGGCAAATAACAAATTCTGATTCTCGATGCTCGTCCAAATGTATTGTGGAATGTCCATTAGGATTTTGATTTGGATGATAACAGAGTCAAACATATGTTTTCTTCTACAAAAAATTACAGCTTAGATTTCAACGTATATAAATATTGCGTTAGAATAGTATATACAATATTTAAAAAAGAATACTTGTCCAGCTTGTCTTCAGTCGGCTCTGTCTTGAAACCAATAAGATATTTTTTCTGTAATTCCCTAAATTTATCCTCTATGTTAATTATTCTCGAGGTAACTTTTTCAGACGTTATCTTCATTTTTCCAATTGTGTCGGCAGCCAATATTAAATCCCGATATCTTTCTCTGAAAATTATTAATATAAAAACTAACGGATACTTCTTAAAGATTTGAGGTAATCCCTTGATTTCGAATAATACACTTTCTTGTAAATTTAACGATAAAGTTTAATGACACGTGAAGAGGACAGTATTTTGATGATAATTAAAAAAATGAAGCTAAATTAAAGTACATGAACGATCCTCACCCAACTAACGTCCGTAATTCTAATTTTTTCCTATCACTTTCCAGTTGAATCTTCTTCTGAATCTCTTCGATTTCTTTAATGGTGTGCTGCTCGAACAGCTTGTTTATGTCCAAGTCCAAATAATTCGTCGCTGTCATATTTCTAACGTTTCGTGCACAATCCCTTTAGAAAGGAGGACAAACACAAGATTCCACGTAGCTCGCAGGTTAGAATTAAATCGCACTGCGAGGTTAGTCCGCTACCAACTGTTTTATCGTGCATCGGTACCGTCGGTCCGTCGCGCTTCGTTGAAACGTCATCCGGAAAATTTCCGTTAGTCGGCGCCGCACCTGTTCTCCCTGCACCTGCGGGTCTCCTTCTGGGAGTTACGTGCTCCGAAAAATGCTTATCTGGGGAAGGCTAGTCCCTGACATCGAGCAGAGTTAACCATTAAAAGTCTACGAGGGTGCCGTCTACGAGGACGGTGAATTCCGTGTTCTCGCGCGCTCGGTGTGCGGCTCGGCGGGAGAGAGTCATCGAGGAACGCGTTCTGGCCAGAATCCGCGGCGACCGTCGTCGGATTACCGCGCGCACCGTGGATAAGAAACGCAGAAACGCCGAACGCGCGCGCAGGGTACGGGGTGCGCTATTGGTATGCGGCTCTTTGTCGCCGTGAGAACTCCGGCGGATCTATCTCGCGTCGTGTCGCGCGTATCGGACGTCTCTCGAGGCAGGTTATGTCGTCGGTGTAGCGTCGCACGATCCTACACCCGGCTGCCACGTCCGCCGTCGCCTACGTTCCGGTCGGGAAACGCGAGCGGAGATTGCGAGCGATGAAATTTTTCACCGCCCGATGACATTCCCTCCCCCCTCCCGCGTGGCGACAGCAGGTGTGTCCTCGGTCTACGGATGTGTGTGCAGACGCCCCACCACCATCACCGATCCCGCGCGCGAGTCACCGACGTCGTCGAGCAGCTCTCCGGTTTCCCAGCGGTTTCCCGTCGGCGAGACGGTAGCGGTGATGCGCGCTACCGGGCCAAAAACAACCTAATCGGAACCCGATAACTGTCGACAACACGGGTGAGCATATCTCCTTCGTTCGCGCCGCGCCTTCGTACGGTCTTATCGCGGCAAATAGCAAAGTCGAGTCCGCAACTTTCTTCTCTCCCTTTTTTCTTTTTCTAGAATTAGCACATTCGTGCAAAGACTCGCGCCGTGTTGCTATTTTAGCGCTCGGCGCGAAGAATCGGCGTTCGCCCAGAACGAAAATTCGTTTCGAGTAAGGTTGTATCCAAATGAATCATCTTAACGCTTCTCCTTCTCTGAGTAATGTACATACCCGAAAAGGAATTGCGAAGGTGTTACGCAATAAATTATTTCGTGATACAAAACAAGTTTATACTGTGTGCAACTTTTGTGGTTACGATATACTAAACTAATATGACCGAATTGTCGAACAAAAGGTCTATCCTTTTCCAAAGAATGTACTGAATTAATGTACACTGGTGAAATAAATTAAAAATAAATGTAGAGTGCTTTCCATTTGGTGACACAAGTTAACACAAACATTCTATCTATCTTGACATTCGGTAAATGGCGAAGATGAAATGACATTTGTGTCTTATCTCACCAAATGGAAAGCACTTATAGTTTTTCATTTCTATTTATTGTATCAGTTCAAAATATTCTTGAAAAAGAATAGATCTATAATCATATTACTGTATAAAAAAAATTAAAATTTTTATAATTTTGTTCTTTTAGTCAAAAAGAGATAGTCTTATTATGTTTAATATATTTTGAATGCAGATTACCACAAGGCAAAATGAGTACCTCACTAACGTCACTTCAACCAAATAGTCAAAGCTTGGAAAGGCAGAAACATGTTAGGACGACAACGGAAAGACTGTATAACAGTCTTACCAAGAAAAGGTTTGCTCCTATTAACATTAGTCACTAGTTTAATCATATAGGGGTGCGTTCCAAAACTCGACTCTGTTAACTCTGAGTATCTTTCATTCTTGTTGTTCGCCGATATTGAACAAAGATAAAAGATACTCGGAGATGACAGAGTCGAATTTTAGAACGCAACCCAATAAATATCTCATATAATTGTGCTTTTTTTATTCGACTTAGCTAATGTATTAATCCAACTTGTATGTGTTTCTAGAAAAGATCCAAAGCAAGCAAATGTTCAAAGAATGTGGATAAACTACGAAGACTGCAAAGATGACTTTTGGGCAGCTATAAGATCTAATTATGATTATATTATGGATACTAATTTAATCGATACTTGCAAGGTAGGTTCGATATGTTTCTTAACTATCTCTTTCATGCACAGAGAGATAACATACATGTTGAACAATTTTATTTTCAATTTAAGGAAGCAAATGGTGAATTAACATGGGACGAAACAGACGTATCGACGCAATTGTGGAACTTGAAGGAAGTCAGCAATCAATTTTCAGAGCTTTACTCGTGGTTAAGAATTCTTCAAGAATTGGTCTATTCTAAAGAAGAAAATCTTTTAGACAAAAGCCTGCGTGCAGTACGTATCAGTGAATCTGACATATTCAAAACATGTGATAAAATAAATATATTTTAAAATAATTCTAAAAACTGAATCAATTAGGCTCATATGGAGGAGCTACGACGCAAGGCGTATAGACGTAAATTATTCAATGAGCAAGCGGAAAAGTTAATTTCTCGCGCCCCTGCTTTAAAAGATGAAGTGGCGTGGCGTGTAGATCACTTGAATGCAAAATGGGAACTAGTTGAGCAAATTATGGCGCCCATAGACCAACCAGTATCTAGTCAACAAGATATATCAGCAGGTAATGGGTTGTTGCCCTTTGAAAAATTGTATCTTTCGTATGGTTTATTAATGTACACGTTATCGATCTGTTCCAATAGATTTTGAACGCGAAGTGAAATGTTTAAGAAAATGGTTACGAGAAATGGAGTCACGTCTTCAACCTTTGAGCTTCCACATTAACTGGACTCTGCCAGAACTGGAGGACAAAGCGGTAGAACACATGGTAAGCACTTTTAGTTTTCTATTGTTACAATTTACGTAGTAATAAATATTATTTTCCTATCTCTTATTCGTCGGCAAATTTCACCATGTGGTGTTCTTTACAAATGATATACCAGATGTCCCTTTGAGTCTCCCTTTTATTTATTTTATCTCATCTCATTTTACTGTGGGAAAGTATCATGCAGTTGTAGAAAAGAACGCGTCTATAAAGAACTTAACATATGTCCAATGTATGTTCGATTTTTTTCTCATTAAAATTAAATAATATGCAAAAAAATATTTAATCTCTCCTAATTGTTATTTGCTTCGAAATGTTTTTAATTAATAATCGCAGGTCTAGTGTACTTTAAATTAATATATCTTTTTGCTTGAAGTTAACATACTACATAGACTAATTTGAATGATTTTTTTCTTTTATTGACTTTTACAATAAAAAATCGAAAAAGTTGGAGAAAATATGTTGGTTCACTGGATCCACGCATATGTATTAGGATTCAAAATTTCTTGTAAGTTTCTGCATATAAAGGAAGGTGAATATTTTTTTAGAGTTAAAGCTCAGATAATTGTATGCATGCGTTTGTTCTTGTCTTCCTGTTTTTTTTAGAAGTAAATTGAATAGCATAAAATGCACAAAGCGGAACGGAGTATAAATCTGCGGATAAATTAGCTTCAGCCGAAGCAACCCATTTATTAACCGATTTAATTGTTAATGACGAAACGGGAATGCTAGGAAGCGGCACGATTCGGCGGAATACGTGCTAAGAATAATGCTGCGTTAGTCGAGCACGTGCGTACCGGATTGAATTTTCGTTGGCCGAGGCCGAGGGACGCAACAGCTAAGAGGAACGGATGTGATGGTACCTAGGTTGGAGTGGGGGAGCGAACAGTCGGCGTGTACCCCACGTTGTTGTTTTGTTCCGGGCTCCGATCTTTGCCGAAGGTTTGCGTTCGGGCGCAAACGACGCGCTTCGTTGCATTGGAGAGACTAGCAGCTGCCTGCCGGCTGCACGAGCCGACAGAGTTCGCCGTTCCACGGTCGCCGCCGGTGGACGGGCACGTTACAACGAACACGTTGATCCAAGATTCCCTTCCTCCTTGTCCTCTCTTCATTCTTCCTTCCTCTCCACATTCATCGCCCGGTTCTTTTCGTGTTTCTTTCTCTTTCCCTCTTCCTCGCAATCTCTTTCCGTTTGTCTAGTTCTCATCCCTCTTTTTTATTTTTTTCTGTGGAGCATCACTATATTTAAACGCAAATGGTGCGCGTCTCTTGTGTCTGATTTGTGATCGCGTAGCTTTGTGCAACGCGTGGGTCGGCTTTTGTACCACCGGCATCTTATACCGTCAGTATTCCCTCAGTTTTCATAAAGCCGCGGGGGTTCTTCTCCGGGAGGAATCCATGGTCACGTAATCTCCATCGTGGTATCGTGGGTCAGCCAGACGAGTCTCTTCTTCCTACGAGTCTAACCGGCCGCCGCACGAGCTCTCCCCCCTTCTTCCTTCGCCTCCTACTCGTTTTTCCATCCGTCCGTCCGTCCTATCTAACCGAGACGTACCACGGCAACGCTCGCAGCTCAAACTTCTTCGCGCGGTCCATTCGACGTGGTTTCTCCGTCGCCGTCGATTGCCCGCAAACGGACCCTGCCGTGACCCCGCGCGGCACGGCGTGGCAAAGGAGTCATTCATGCATCGTAACGAGCACGAGTGCGACGAAACCGCCGCGAGAGGAAGCGGGAAACCGAAGGTCTGAGGCGTTTGAAAAAGAACGGCGTGTCCCAAGCCGTCTCGTCGTCAGTCTGTACCGGCTGTGAAGAAAAAAAAAAAAAGATGCGCTTCGTTCCCGAAGCTCGCGAGTGCTTGTTGTAGTGCTACAGCATGGATGCCAGGTCGCTTCTCATTTCTTCGTCATAGTTCCTCTTCTTGTGGATACGTGTGCTCTCGACGCATCCTCGCTTTTTCGCTGATCTAGGTACAATGGTGCGCAGCTCTTCCCTCTCGGCATAGTGGATATGCATTTTGGTAAGCCACCTGATGGAGTACTTATCGTTTCTTTATCTAATTATATGAGGGAATTTCTACGGAGCTTGTTTTCAAGTATCGATCGAACAGATTGCCTCACCGTGCTTGATTAAACAGCATTGTTCCGAAGCACGTGGTCGTAAAAAGTGCTGCACGGTAAAGATAATGGAATTTAGAACGTGAAAGTCGGTGTTCCAAGTATTCCGAACCGCAGAGAGAGAGAGAGAGAGACGCTTTATTTACCCGATAAACTCGTCGTTGCATCTATCTCAGTATTTTACACACCGTTGTTATTAACTGAAACTTAATTCAGAGTTTTCAATTCAAGATAACACCTTGAGCCAATTCCACCCATATCCGCAGTTCTCTCGCAGTATAGCACGATAGAGATTCATTGTGATACCTGTCCCGTTATTGTTACATCGAAAAACACAATGAAACAATGAAGCAATTACAACAAAGGCTATCGGTCTAATCTGAGTACATATAATGCATCTATGATCGTATACTTGCCTTTCGAACGAGAAACCGTCATTATATATATCGGATTTTCCTTTCGTAGTAAAAGACGAAAGGAAAATCGTCGTGTAAAAAGTTGCATTACTCACCTTGATAGTTTATTTGCGATATTATGTCAATTCAAGATAAAGCGAAGCACATAAATAATAATAATAGCTGTTATCGTCGAGATTATGATCATGGAAACCGGGAAGCCGTGCATGTTTTTCGATCAATCGTATACTTATCATATATTTAATTATATACTTGGAACACCCGTCGATCCTTGTTCGTGCTCCGATTTATTACACTTGAGCTCCGGTTCACATATTATCTTCCGCCGTGTTTGGTCATCGACACTCCATATCGCGGTGCGTGGATGCTCCGTTGAACGACATTCGTGGATGTTGAAGTCGGTCGTTCGAGGTCAAGCGAGTTCACGTGGAATTGTCCGTATAAAGAGAAAGTAGATCTTTGTGGAATTTTATGGAGTCAGTCGTATGGAGTATCCGGTAATCGCGCCAATTACCGCGGATCGCTAATCATTGAATTAAATTTAAATTTAATTATCTATTACAGCGGAAAGGGAAGGTATTGTATCTTCCCGTCCTTTCGACTTTCTATCGATACCCACAATACACTTACGTCACACTATCGTCAAGCAACTCGTTTACCAGTTATTTACCAGTTACATATCGCTTAAAAGAGAAAGTCGGAGGAACATCAGTCGGCTTGACATTAACATCTACGTACGGCTGTAAGGGTTAATTAATATCTGGAACGATTCACCAACATGTGGACATGTGTCTGAACTCGGAGAAAATGTGTGAAACCAGACAATGGCCGTTTGGCTTTTCAACTACATAGTTTGGAATATTTTTAGAAGCTCACGAGCTATCATCACACACACTCATGCGATATTACGGCTCGATAGAAAAACTAACGCCCACATTAGAAACGCAAGATAGATTTTCGCGAGCGGCTATAACAGATTTTAAATAAATCGAGCTGTTGGTGGCGAAACAAGTTCAAGTCCCGGGTGAGAGTTATTCTCGTTTTTTATCTCGCGTAATATCATGTCACATTAAATTTGCAAATTAGATTCTCGATTAATACAACATCCGCATGCAAAATGCAATATGCATAAGTAAAGCCGGAAATATCTTTCGCTGCCTGACGTTTACATTTAATTTGATTTTATAAATCGATTTCCCGCGCATCAAACATCGTGAGTTAAATATTTTGATGCGATATTTATCTCACGAATTTTGAATTTATCGATAGGAATGATCATCTCGAGTAATATTTTTACGATACACGTGATTATTTCTGGCAGCACTCTTAATGATGTCTTATATCGTTCACCTTGTACGAATTTGTAAACTCGATTTGTTATCCTGCTAACAATGCATAATAAAAATTGCTAACATTCATGATAAGATTACGAGGTATTTGTGTGTAGATAAAAATAATACCAACTTAATTCAAAGTTCAAACGACTACGTGTTCGATAACGATGTGCTTTACGAGTGCCTTATCAATGATATATAATTTGGTCTCTTCATGAGCGGATATGACTCTCCCGTGATATGCCGTTAGAATTCTGTTCTAAAATTCACGAGATGCTTGCGAAACCGCAATCTGACCATTGACAAAACCAGAGTTATTCTACCGTGGAATACAGTAAAATGTCCAATAAGAACGCGGCGACGTGAAATGAGGTGAGGACGGCCTGGATTAACTCGGTTAACAGCTGCGCGAACGGAAGGTTCCCGGATGTGATCTTATTCGCGTTTGCCAATACACCGTGCAATTTGAATATATTGCATTAAAAAGGCTCCTCGGTCTTCGAAGTACTTATGAATTTAAAATAAGACCAAATTACCAAGTATCACCAAAAGGTGAAACGTGCGAATGATTTCTGTAGCTGTGTATCTTCTTTTACACGGAGACTATATAATCACTCCTCAAGTATGCATCGCTCACGCGATGCATGATCGCGAGGATACTCGCGATGGAAACTCGCGGTGCTGTCGTGCTTGCGTCACCATCGCGCGCGGTGTACTATAAGTGAAAGGGAATAGAAAATTTTTGCCAGCTAATATTTTTTTTTTATGGCGCTCTACGAATGCGAGATTTACGATTACGCGGTGCATAATGCGTTGCGACGCGAAATCAGTATGTGCGTACAGCAATCCGTTTGATTGTTGCCCCGAACGAGATTGCTTTATCGCGGCATTGCTTACGGTGTAAATTATTGTAGCAATATTCTCTTTCCTTCCCGCATAATTTGCATTTCGTTCCACATACGAGTGGACGTGTCGGTAGAATTAATTATCCAGCTGCTTAACACTAAAAAGGAATTGAGAAAAAAATTTTTAATAAATTTCACTTGGAAGATTGATATGAACGAGAATCTGATATTCGAAAGTCACAGGGAAGCCTTGCAACGCATTTGAGATATTAAAGCTCGATATCTGCATAAAAAGGAAGCCGTACAGCGATGATTGTTCTCGCATTAAAGAGAATTGCAAACGATGTGTTACAGGATGTTTTATAAAGTACTAAAAAGAATTTATACAAATTATGATGAATATAGAAGCTCTAACCGCGAATTTTATAGCAGCATGGAACAACTTGGCTTAAATTAGATCGTTCAAATAGAAGCCCCGCCGGACGAACTATCTTTTAAACGCACACCATCGTAGCGTATGTAATCGAAAGGTTAATATTACCACGTTGCCGGAAAGTTGATGCGTTTTTTTTTTTTCATTATAGCTTGTCATATTATGGAGTCATTTGCCTTTGCATGTATGCGTGCGCTGACTCACTCGCCTGGCGTCACCCGTTAACTAGGAACATTGATGTGACCACCATTTCTGAGTTGGAAGGAACTTGTAGCGTATCCTTTAAGCTACAGAGACTCTTAGACTTGCAAGAAGTATCTTAGCTTCGAAAACACGTTAGATTAAATTTTTGTACACTAAAATTAAATCATAATATCGTAACAAATCGATTCGTTTCAAATATCGGAACAGTGCGATGATAGAGGTTTTTGTCTCGGAACAGTTTTCTATTAAAATAAATTGTACAAAATGTAAGGAAGAAACGTGCGTGCGCAGGAAGAACATGAATAAATAAAAGTAAAAGAGAAAAAAAGTATAGCTACGCGTATAAGAAGAAGCATTGAGAATATAAAAGAAAGAAGAAATAGCGAGGTATAATAAAAATATGTAATAGGAGGAAATTACATAAAAGGGGACGAGAAACCGTAAGATTTTGCCAAGATAAAATAATACTAATGCACAAATGATACGAATGCGAATGATACGAATGCATGGTAGTTTTTCTACGTGCCTGTTGTAAAATGTGCCATGTGGGAGGCTTACCGCTAGATTACTCGTGAAACTACGACCGTAGTGGCCATATACACAGTTACCCTCGGTATCTTGAATTCTTAGATAGCGTCGGCACGTCCCGCTGGTCACGGAAGTAAAAATCGCTTAGTGAACGCACTAAGTGCTGGTGGTCTCAGCCTTACCAGTCGATTACCACGTTTTGCCCGCGCGACTTAACCTTCTACATTTACTAGTATACGACCTCAAATAATACACCGCGACGTATCGTGACATCGTTTTTCAGGAATAAACGCAAGACTACGGAGGTGAAGAAATTAGTACCGGTGGATTGTATACTTTCTCTTTCCCACACAAAGTAGAAACTTGATCCTGCCTCATGAATCGATGGAGATTGGAAGAGTCCTTTTCTTAACAGGACATTAACTGATTTAATGATCAATATCGACTCGCGTTTTTCGACGGAGACGCATACGGATAAGGCAACACTGAAAAATAAATCGTTTTCTGGCGTAACGAAAATTTATCTGATATTAGCAAAAAAGAACATTTCACAAAAGTTGTGCATAAAAAAATTTTACATGGCAAAACATAACGACAGTAATGACAAATTAACTTTCTCCAGGCAGTGGCAGTAGACAGTCTTACTCATCGTGCAGAGCGTGTCGATAAATCATGATTAGATTGTATGCCGAAAGAGATTTCTCGATAGAGCCTTTCAACCTGGATTGAAAGAAGCGGCGTGGTAATAACAACGCTGTTCTGCGACTTCGTCGGAAATATATGGGGCGTTCTCCACGAAAGAATTTTATCTTCTGCGTGTAACTAATATATGTAAAGTGAAATGATAAATAACAATTATAGCACGTACTACTTTTTGAAAGGAAAAAATCCTTGAGCACACATATAATTATTTTAATTATAAACACGCGCGGATTATTTTACTTTTAAAAGATTTAAATAATTATCTTTTCAAAACAAAATAAACTATCAGATTTCACTATCACAGAATATATCGCGACGTACCGAAATTTAATTGTTACAAAAAGATTTACTCATAAATCTTTGTGTAAAAACTGTACGTTTTCTTCTAGTTTTTACGATCTGCATTTTACAGACGAATAACGCGCGTATTCAAATATGATCTCCATTTATCTGGAACACTCTGTAGAGAACGTACTGCGGGATGATCTATTCTTCGAAACAATTTAAGATCCAGCAGCCAGCGTTGATCTTCGAATTGCTCGAAGGTACAGCCGCACCCAAAGAGTTATCGGCTCGTTCGTCTCAGATTAATCTCCATTCTGCGGTGATATCGTCCCGATTTTTCACTAGTCACGATATACCGCGCGTGATCTCTACAGTATTTTCCATCGATCGAAACCGATACGCTCAGAATGCGAACGGTGGTACGAACAGTCATGCTCTAAAAACCGAAACGTGTACTTATGCAATGTAAAAGTCCTAACGTTACAAGCCAGGCAATATTTTGACAAGCGCACTGATATCGCGTTATATCGCGTGTATTAGATAATAGAACAGATTCGTTATGCTACTATTGACTTAATTGATCGAAGACTCCAGGTATTCGAGAGATACTGATGCATGCTTTCAATTAAAATGTAAAGTCCGCATTATGACTTGTCTGATCTTATTCTCCGTTTTATCACGTAGAAATCTAATTTGTCAGGTTTCCGCCTCGTGGCGGAATCTTACATTTTCCGTAGAAATTCAATTATGTTTTCTGCGCGATTGTAATTTCGTAATACGAGATAACATCAAGTTTGTTGAATTATTCAATGTACAGATTCGCTCTAAACTTATCTGCTTTTACTATCGCCGCGCGAGTTCTCGCGTGATTCGACATACCGTTTCACTCGTCATCGTCGACCAACATAAGGACATTATCACTACCGTGCGACAGGCTTATGGACGTGTCTGGAGGTATCGCGTGTCTTTCAGAGCCCGCATCTTGCATGGCATTATCGTCATGCGTTACGTTCGCCCGCGCAACCTGTTTCCTGTTGCATCGCGTAATATTTTCCACGATGTCATTGTCATGAGGATACCGCAGCGAAAAGAAAAAGCAGCGATATCAAACCGTATAAGTGAAACTTGAGAGGAAAAGTGATCGGGTCGACCTTCACATTGAATTTTTGACGCGATAAATTTTCTAAGCCGCAACATGCCAAGGTTGTTGCTCCAACGTCAACGTAGCGGCCTTCAACTTGAGATGAGCTGACGACAGTCTGACAAGTAGGATAGAAACCAGTCGAAGAGCTGGAAAGACCGGCCGCCGCTTTTAATTTCCATCGCGGGGAAAAAAGGACTCATTCAAGCATATTCCATCCATAAATAATCGTGAGAAGATAATTTTCTCTTTTTATATAACTCTATTCATACAATTCGATGATACAACTCTGCTTCACAATTTTTTTTCATTACAGTATTTTCCATTTTTCATTCCATAGATTATTTTTTTTAGTTCCGTGATTTCCTCGATCTTATAATCGTAAACGCGCGAGATTCTTTCTGTTTTTCTCGAGTTTAGAAGCTCGCGTCCCTGAATGGGGGAGGGATAAACTGTTTCTATCGAAAAACAATTCGGGCACGATTAGAGTTCTGCGTATATCTATATATCCATTATTTATGCAAATAGAATAGATAAGCAGAATATTCTATGGCTAGTAGCACGTCGCATATGTCATTCCATGGCGTGAAACTACCGCAGTATCGCTGAATGTCAATAACAACCAGCAATCGGCATTCGTGGACCGCCACCGATGCGGCATCTCTCCGTGTCTCGCTTACACGGCGCGCGGCGCGAGACGGCAGCTTGACATCATGCAGCTGCGTTTCGCTATGGATTCAACTATAAATTACACCCTACCTTGGATAAGGCTGGTCGTGTTTCTCTTCTCAGCATACACACGCACGCATGCATGGCGCAACTCGCTCTTTACGATTCTTTAATATCTGTCGCTAAACTTTCCCATGAAAGCTAAAGCGCGCCCGCTGTTAAGATCGCTGCGCAACGCGCGATAGATTTTATTCCTTTATCGATCTCCTTAGCATACGTTTTGTCACAAGTCGCACCACTTGTTCCTTATCACATTCCATGCATGCAGTCATATATACATTCCGCGCGCTCGAGGCGGAATGTCTACGGAAAGTTGTTGCCGATCTCTGTCAAGATATCTCACTCATATTTCTCTCATTTTCGAATAATATGAGATGAAACATCTACAATATTGATAAATAGCAGGATATCTCTCTCTTTCTACAATGTATTTACTCTTTCTAGTATATAAGTTATAATATATATACATGATGTCATTGCTCGAAAAGCATGAAATAATTTACATAAAACGTCACGAATGTCTTAATACATACTTTTGCCGTACTCAGGATATGAGTCTAAATTCAAAATGTACAGTGTTGAGCTCTTTGCAATCGTAATAATAAATAATAATAAATAAATAAATTTTTACGCGAAATACCAAACGTTTTATGTAAAAATTTATTATAAATATCAATCTACATTGAACTGATATAAAGATACACATATAGCGGTTACTTGCGCTATTACAAAACTAAAATTATTCAATGATAGAAACCTAATAAATATTCAACGTGTTTGTTGTATAAGCAATTAAAAATATGAGATTAGTAATGATTAGTTCATATTACGCACTTTCGTGTCATGTAGCAATTACGATGTCTCGTATATAAGTTATAAGGAATAAAAGTTCACGGTGTGTCTGGCAATTTATAATTCAAATGTATTCCATTGTTCCCACGGAGACTGATTCTAATAGCAAAATAGCAAGGTTTCTGCGAATAGAGTTGTCCAAGCTTAGCAGCTTGATTTATGCGTGCACGCACTTCGCATCCTGTCGGAGAGAGATATCCGCGCGCTTTCATAACGAGGCTGAGGTTCCTCACGACCGTCGTCGTCGTCGTCGCGTCGTTGCGCCGTTCCTTTTGTTCGAATGAGAAATTGACAACGAGATGAGGCGACGTAAAAGGAAGAAGGAGAAAAAAAGCGTCGGTCGTATACGCGCGCGTAGCCGTATACGAGGAGTGCGCACCGCGTGAAAGCAACCTGCGATACGGACTTGTTCGCGAAACGACACGTCGTACTGCGAGATAAGTAGAACAATCACGCGTAATCATATGCAATCTATCAGAGAAAGTGGGCTAATACGGACCACGGTGGATGGAGGTGATATTCCAACACCTTTGTCTCCTTCGGGAGATTTCGAAGCGCGATCTGGAAGAGTGCAAAACGCGCGTTAACGCGAAGTGGATATACAGAGAGAAAATCAACCTGGACTTATCGGCCATACCAGCTTGACTCACTTCGCGGAAGTAATAAAGAATTTTAAACGTTTCTTTTGTACGTGCGCGTTTAACCTTTATCGTTCTGGTTGGCGTACGCGCGATGTCGGTTCATGTTTTTGCGCGGTACACGTTCCTAAGCCGCGCTTACTTTCCGCTGGCCCTCGCCGCATATTATTAATCATCATCGGTGTCGTTGGATATAACTACTCGTTTCGCGCATCTAGACGCTTTATGTTTTCTAATAGCTGCCTTGGATGTATAATTTAGACGAGATGTTATGATTTATCAAAATCTATAGGCATCAGTTTCCCTATGTTAATTTTTCTTTGTTTTTTCAATCCAAAGATTATAATGGATGCATGATAAATTTCTGTACGTAGGTACTCCAACGAGATATAGAGGCGCACGGGCGTATCGTCAGTTCGATTGTCAAATTGGGAGACAAAGTTTTCACGCAGCAGCAGCAGCAGCAGCAGCAGCAGCAGCAGCAGCAGCAGCAGCAGCAGCAGCAGCAGCAGCAGCAGCAGCAGCAGCAGCAGCAGCAGCAGCAGCAGCAGCAGCAGCAGCAGCAGCAGCAGCAGCAGCAGCAGCAGCAACAACAACAGGAACAGGAACAGCAGCGAGAGAAGAAGCAACAGTTCTTACAGCCTTTGCGTATAGTAAGATCATTGGAGCGACGTTGGCATCTTCTGTTTCTACGTGCCTTGGAGTGGCAGTGTCACATTGAGACCCTCGTATCTCATATAAGAAATAAGGTAACGGTTCTATTATTCGTCTCTTACCTTTCACGGAGAAATATCTTTATATCTTACCCGAGATGAAAAGAGTCGATGTGATTAAACGGCACACTTTATATGTGTGAACGGAGGTATTAAATTTTCCCAGAGATAATTGACTTTTTATACTTTGTGGTTTTTTAATTGAGAGTCGCAAGGTGCAATATTACAATTAAGAAAAGCGCGTAAAGATGATTAAAATGTGTATAAACAGAATATATATAAAATATGGAACGCTGTGCTCATTTTGCCGCTTCGTTAAATTAAACCACGCCGGTATTTCATTCCTCCCGCTGTACTCTGATCGTAATAATTAAATCGAAACTTGTGGGAAAACGCGTCGGACAATATCGATCGACGGAGGATGAGCGAATGGACGATGTCAGGAAATAAAGGGTGGAGCTGAGCAATAATCTGTTAGTGGTTGCAATTGACGGAGATGCTTCACAATTGACGACCATTAAGAATAGTATATTGAGTGGTCACGGGCATTATGTTTTATTTGTGCTCGTATAGAAAGAAAGATCTAAGCAAAACGATATTTTAAATCTTTTATACCACAAACGTAGGCACTCCTCTTTAATGAAATGAGATAGCTTTCCTTCCATCAGATTTAATGACTTACGCATCAACAAACCACAAGTATAGAAAGACTATTAAAATAAAAATATCAAATCAAGATCAAATTAGTTTGATAAACGAATTTATAAGTTTATGAAACAGGCATGAGATAAATAGAAAACTTATCCGATGTAAAAAAGAATGTTTGTGTATCGTAAAACAAATTTCTTTTTACATAATATTGAGCAAACAACATCAACTATTAAAGTTATTGATAGATAAAATATTAATTGGCGGACGTTATATATACGTTTTCTTGTAAGCTTTATACCTGCTTATCCCTATACCCTTATCCCTACCCTTGCCCTTTACCTGTTTAAACTTGTGAAATGTTGTCGAGCGGTTTTCTTTTATACGACCTGCCCCTCAGGTATCCCGTCGAAGGTAGGAGATCCGGTCTTTGGACAGAGTAACTCAGTAACGTGTCAAGCGTTCGGTTAACCATAACTCTTTCTTTCTCTCTCTCATCAATTCTAACTGCGTTGTATGACACACAGTCGTGCTGATAGTAAGCGATAACTTTAGTAAAACAAGATAAGTGTCGGTCTTCGTTCGCAGAAGCGTACATTTCGGATAACAAGGTGCAGAGATATCGCGAACATTAATACAAAGTTCGGTAGACGGAGTTACATCGCCACCGTGATTATCGAGTATAAGAAAAATTCGATTTCATATTTCAGAACGCCGTGCCTTACGGCTGCAGTAGCGACAGCGACGAGGAACCAGTCACGAAACAGCCCCGTCTCAGTCGCGGACGATCGCGTGGCTCTGAAGCGGAATCACCAGGACAGTCCGCTCGCTCGGCGCGTACCGAACGCGCGAAGCGCGCTGTTGGACGCCCAAGATCCGAGTACTGCGATCATCCGGTCTCAAATGAGAGAATCGACCAGTCCGACAGCGACGCCGTTTCCGAGAATCAATCCATCAGCGAAGGATCGTATTTCGAGGTACGTGGATTCATCGAGTACAAAGCGACCGGTGAGCGACCGTGAGTTCGATTACGTGATTTCGATCGAAGCCCATTATTTGCGAATTGGAACGATCCCTGTTTGTACCGTCCCTCGTGACCGCATAGCGAACAGCGAAGAGTCGTGTCGTTATGGAAATGTTAAGAATCGTGCCGGGAATGAATCACGCGATTGACAGAAGTTATATTTGTCTCCCACAGTGAAACGTAGAGTAATCTGCGGAAGATAAGAGCGATTCAATCACGCAACGATATCAACGTAAAAAAAATTCAAATATAAATTTATATCATACGAACGAGTGTCTTCTTTGCAATGTTGTTTACAAAATATCACGTACAAAATATACGCTCTTTTATATTTTTATCTTGTATCTTCAGTAATTTTTAACATAATTGCAAAAAAACAGGAAGTGGTTTACGTAGTTTTCCAAGAATCGACAGCCGCTATTGTTCTCCATTCTGCTGTCGCGAAACGCGACTATTACAAGTCATTGACCTGGTTTTCGAGCGCTGCGCGATTCATGCGTAGAAATATTAACTATATACTCTCCGAGGCGAGTACCGTAGGCATTCTTTCGATGCGAACGATAATGGGCGGATCTTACTGTAATTAATTATTGTCGTTGTATATTACTACGACAGACGGGAATTTTCATTAACGCTTAATGGACTTCGATAAGCACGTCCGAGCGTACTTTGCTCGGACGTGCTCACAAATTGTGCTTCCTTTTTATGGAATCTCGCAACTGCAGGAGTTAAACTACATCTTTAGCTTTAATACGAGATAAGAGAGCGTTGTTACTATACCACTTTACGCCGCGTAGATTAGAGAAGAGCCGCGTATCCGAATGTGTTAAGTGGACTAAGCTTAGAAGGCCGCGAAGAAGAACGGCTTCTGTAAAACGAATCGGGCACGCACGTACAGTGAGAACTCTGTACGCCAGACGCCAGGCGATGATCCTGACAAAAAGTAGCGGTCGAATTTCTAGCAAAAACCGTAACATCCGTGTCAGGCAGAGATCTTGTGAACGATCTTTCGAAGTAACTAGTGAAATCATAGATACACACATCCACGCAAGTTATTCTCCCGCTTCGAAATACCGAGATATCGCGTAGAGAATTTAAAAACTTGCCTTTGAGCAATACAGAGAAAATTCTCCTTGCTGATCATTTCAGTGTTTATTTTGTTTGCGAGTAAAACGCGATACGGAATTAAAAAAAAAAAATACAGATAAAACAAAAAATTAATCGTCTAGAAACCTTGTCCGATAACTAATTAACCGTCTATCGTATCTTCTCAAGCAAGAATTTACTGATAATGATGCGTGCACGATGTTCGTTATCAATAATTAGTACACGCACTTTCTACGGTATGCAGGATGAATTGTCTCAACTGTATGTGATGGACGCAAGGTCCGACCAAACGGAAAAACGAGAAGCCACTATTTCCATTACATCTATCGCGGGGGATCGAGGGGAAGAAGGTGACGTTGAGGAAAGCGGAGCGAGCGACAACGAGCAACACAACATGCCGCCCACACCGGACACCGTACCGATAACCACGACGACGGCGGCGATGCAGGAAACATGCGACGAAATCGACGCGGCAAGCACCGTGCAAATCGAAAGTACAGAAAAAACGAATAACGGTCTACGGACGAACGAACTTGTGAAACGTTGTTGTGGAGCAACGGACGAGGCTGCTTCATTCAACACGTAAGTTGCATTTCCTTTCTTTCCTACTATCTCATCTTACTATTTCGTAACGGTAAAACGGTCGTTCGAGAACCGATCGTCCATTACCCGGTTATCTCTTCCGGCTGTCACCGAAATGACAACCGATACCAGATTAGTTTGTTCATGTTTAGATCTGACAGAAAGTCAAAGAACTGCGCTACCTTCTACTTCAAGCACCTGGATACTGATTCTGAGGCAGATTGTGGTCAACTAGTCCAGGAATCATCCAACACGGTGGATGATTCTTCCGAGGAGGAGTGGACTTACACTCCTGCCCGTCGAAACGGCTCGCTTGTCGTTTCGGAGCAACGAAGAACGAATGTTGTGGTTCGTCTGGATTTTGGCGAGACTCCAAAAATCGATCTCTCGGAAAAAATGCATTTTGTGCAGAGAAAGAGTTCAGGTAACGAAAAAGAAGCGGAACATGACGGTCACAGAGTTCAGCAAAAAGAGAGCGATGATGAAAAGAAGACTGATAAATCAAGTATTGAAAGATTGATCAAAGAAGTCGAAAACTTAATCGGTGAAGAAAGACATACGGTCTCGCGTACTTTTCCGCAGTTAGAATTTGAGGAGAAAAACATAACGAACAATCATCGAGCTAAGTATGCGCGCGTGAAGGAATGGTTGAAGTTGAACGCGTCGAGAAGTTACGAGGGCAAATCACAGGTAAATTAGATCGATAGATTTCCAGAAAACCGGAACGAATAAAGTAAATCGAATATCCTTGAATCAAAAGCAAATATTGATTAATATTGAAGTACACTGAAAAAAGTATCTCTCTTTGAAATTAAGATTTTTTCTTCAGTACATTAAATATCAAAATTGACATAAAAAATAAAATTACATACTATTTATCTATGTGAAGATTATTGCGGATATTGCAAACAGATATAACACAACGTAGAAAACGTGACATAATTACGTTTAACAACACTTATTGTATATTACAGCCATTAGATAGCTGCGACGCCAGCGGTGAATACACAACGGAGGAATCCGATGCAGAAAGGCAATCGATATCATCGGATGATTTACAGAGCAGCGTCGCGACCTATCGCCGATTCGAAGGTGCTCTCGCTACATCGCAATCCCCATCGCAAGAGATACTCGATTACGTCCAGAAAACGCCTGTCAACGAGATATCTCCTGACGAGAATACGCCGAAGGTCATAATGAGATCGAAACAAAAAGCGAAAGGATCTAGGCCATGGAGTGTTTCTTGTATCTCTCAAATTGGAGATAATCATACCTTAGCTCAGAAAGACAATCCTATTTTACCGTTCTTATCTGAGACTGCTCTTCACCAGTTGGTTGCGACTCTACCTACTAAATCCGTATCCTTCGATGCTGCGTAAGTATATTGTTTTAATAATTTTTGTATATATATTTTAATTAAGTTTCGTCCTGTGTTGGTTATTAATCCACGTTAATCGGTATAGTTCAATGGAATTTATTATCAAGTATCGTTTATATTGCAGAGGATCACGGAAATCATTTAATAATTCTGCATCCACTTTATTAGAAGAGTCTTTTATGTGTTCTGACGATCGCGTAGCTAGAAATATATCATTCCGCAGAAAGAAAAATAGATTACGTAAGAAGACTTTGGTAAGGAAGGTTTCAATATAAAAAAAAAATGAACATTAACATGTCTGCCGAATTAATTTGTTTTCGTCAAATGTATTTTTGTTATACTTCGAGTTATTTTGTAGATTAAATTTAAATCGAGGATATTAAAAATTTTGATTCGCATTTATTTAGGGCCGTAAAAGTGAATCTAGTTCGGAAAGTGCACATGCCAATCATCATTCGGCGGGGAGCGATGGTAGTTCGAATCAGCAACGTTCATCTCGCAAAATGAATCCAAATCGCACAACGCATTCAGTTTCGAAAGAAAATTGCCATAGTCGTTCCACAACACTCGTCAAATCCGGGTCTTTCTCAGGCTGTACCGTCCATCAACAATTACACGTAGAAAGGACGCTTGTCAGTAATCCTACTCCGCTCAGACTACTTTGTTGCAAGTCAGTTGCTTCCACATTGGAAACAGAAGGCGAAGATCGTGATTGTGCTCAAGGACACTTTGCTTACAATAATATATTGAGTACTGTGTTGAATAGCAAAGAACTAAGTAATCAGCAGTTGAATATAGACAGTGACGTGGAAATGCATAGTCTCGGTAACAATTCGTTACCCGAACAGGCCTGGGATAATTACCAGGTGATACACAATTGCATAATATTTACAATAAAAACCTATAAGAAGTATTCGTTTCTTTGTACTGATACATTTTTTATCTACAGGAGAAGTATATGAGCGAAGCTTACAGCGAGCCATTAGATGTGGAGACGGCTCGAGAATTGTTGGATTTTGGAGACGATTATCGAAACTTTCTCGATAGTCACTCAGAATGCGCATCCAGTATAAGTGCAATTCCTGCTCGTTTGCCATTGCCTAAAACTCGCACGTATCACGTAGGTCCCTTACTACTATGCTGTCTCGATCAAGTGTCCGTATTCTTCATATAAAAAAAAACTTTACAAAGAGAAAAGAGAGCACATATTTAATATATATAATTGAATTAATCATCTTAATAAATTAATAATTTTTATGTATTTTTATGAGTGCAATTGAATATTGTGCCATTTATATTATTAATATATACCCAATCATTACATTGATACAAATACACACTTCAATAAAATATTAAATTATAGCTATAATAAATAAATTTTTTGAGCAATTACAAGGTGTTTTATTTTTCGTAATATGATTATGCAATATTATTAATTGCATGTAAATTTTCTGATATTTTGTTACGACGTAAGTTGTAATTATCGAAACGTTAACTTGAGTTTGCTATAAAATAAATATAATATAATTTATAAATTATAATCTTTCTTTATTAAAATCTATTAATGATTGCGTAATTACACATCATTGATAAATCAAACCTTATTAATAAAAAATACAGTAGCGAAAGTAAAACTCTATTATCTGTAAATAATCAAATATTTGTCTTTGATAATACTACAAGAAAACAGAAATCGAGAAATATTTTATAACAAAAATGTAATGTGTGCTCTCTCTCTCTCTGATACTCTATATGACTCTAATATGTTCATGGACGATGCATCTGTATGTGTATTGTATTTATATAATGTTCTAATGAGTTCCAAGAAGACGCCGTACGTTATGTAATCAAATTGTTCATACGTTGTGATTATATTCTAGGAAATCGACGACAGTACGGAAGACAGCGATAATGACGAAGAAGATTTACGAAAAATCGTAGAAAATTCGCAAGCGCAACTTATACTTGCTGAAAATACTTTCGTAAGATCCAATGGCGCGGTTCCTTCAGAACTCGTACGTATATTCTTACTAATTCTTGCAACACAGTGTCCTGTATCTATAACATTTTGTAGATGCTTTTGGAGTACGGTTTTTACTTTATCTCTTATACGCTTTATTCGTTATTTCGCTTTATCTCGTAAGTAGGATTTCTATTAAGTTTGCACGTCGTATTCTTATATATTGTATAAACGCATGAAATACAATTTGTTTAATTTTATTTAAGTTTACGTTAATTACAATGTTGTCTCCTCTCCTATTATCAGTAGCACTTACAACATACTGTTCGGTGAAGCTACAAATTATATTTTATTTACATTTTAATATATAACTTCAATTATATTCTTAAAGACATAAAAAAATCTTGTGTTCCTATAACACAAATAAGATTTATTTGTACCGTTCTATTAATTTATGTTAAGGTTTACAGTATTGCGTATTATCTTTTTATTTTTCCTCTATTTAATGATTGTGGATTGTGATAACTATTTAATGATTTATTTAATGATTTCTATTTAATGATTGTGGATGATAATATTATTAAAAGCTTCAAGAGTATTATTTAAATTATTAATGTGCATGATTCTTTGTATTTCTTTAGTAATCTTTCTTCCATTATGAAAATGCTGCATAGCAAATATTATATCACGTGATATTCTCGAATAGATTGTAATAATCGGTTAATATATATCATAGGAAATGTTCGTCTATTTTTTGTTAATATTATGTTAAATAAGAGAATAGTGTAATAAAATGATTAATTAGATATATTATGTATTGTTGATCTAACGATCTGTGTCAATATAGACACATTAGTTAATAGAATCTATCCTTTCTATCTCTAATAGGCCGAAGTGGAGTCTGCATGTAAAGAAAACTTAGGATGTTTGCAGGCCGTACTGGAATCGCAAAACGGATACTTGCGAAATGAAAAATACTCAAAACAAATTCGTGGTGAGTACAATTTCAAACTATTCTTCGTAACCACTGCCAGTTTGTGTCTTACAATAAGCTTGCTTTTCGGCTTATTTCTTATGACGCGCGAAAAAAATATCTTCCAGAAATAACATTTTCATATTATTGCATGTTAGTATATGTACAATTTTTTGTAGAAAATAACTCGAGATATAAGCACATATTATTTCATCACATCTGCCATTATCTTATATTATCAGTAGAATCATCGCATTTTTATTTTGTTGAAATAAATAGATAATGTGATTGTTTATTTTCATCGCATAGAAATTTTATCATGAAAGTCTGTTTTTATTGTTAAGCGTACTAAGTTTCAATTTGTGTCAAAATTAGTTGTAACGTCATTGCGAAATCATTGCTCTAGTTTAAACCGGTTTAACATTTGTATTATCGTAACCTCCATCGAATAGTAGAACTTGGGAAAATTTAAACCCAATTTTAATTCAACTAATATTATTTATTTAACTAACAATACGTAGAAAATTATTTATTTATCTTGTATGTATGTATTTTATTATTTATGTTAAATAAAAATCTTTATGTTAATCTGCTTATTAACATGTATTACATCGCACATCTAATATTTTCTCTTTATTTTAACCTTTTTGCGATCTGCACACATTTTTCTCACTATTACTCGATAAGAAGTACGATATTTTTAGTTCATTACAAATCTTTGTACTTGATTTAAATATGTAGACGAATGTAGAAACACAAGGAAGTATTGCCGAAAGATAGAAAGTAGGGAATTATTCACAGACCAGAGACATATTTAATAAAAATTATGTGCTAATATTAGTTTTTTTCATATACATGCAACATTGCTCGTGAAAGTATAAGAAATGGAAAATATACATTGTAACTGAAATAATCAGCATAAATCGATCGTGTGTGCTTTCATAGTGTCTAAATCGACGTTAGTCACGAGTCGTGTCACAATTTGTTTTCTAGTCAACAAAGTTCAAATAGGCGCATCCGAGCGTAGGAGAAAGCTGAAAATGGGAACGGCTATGTTCCTAACGACGGCGCATTGTAAATAGTTTCACAGTATTGTTTATACAAGGCAACGGTGTCAGCAGTAACATGTCCAACGAGAGCTTCCGAGCTATTTTACGACTCACGTTGGTGTATATATATTAAGCGTGCCATATAAGCGTCAGATCGGATTAACGACAAGTTTACTCCAATCGTAAATCTAACGCGATCGTTAGATCGCCAATTGCGCGTGCACGTGGGCGCTGAGGTACGTGTAGGTGGATACGCATCCTGCGTTTGTAACGTGTACCTTGAGTCGCACCTTATATGAAACTTAACAACACTCCGTCGACCAGCCAGAGTCGTAGGATTAACCGGTGGTAGCGGTGGCGCGCAATCCGTAGTCACATCGGTATGTGCGAATCACAACTCGTTCACTCGTTCGCTCGCGCAATCGTATCTTCGCTACGTCGGGACATCACGTGGGCACAGTGCTCGCTCCCGTGAACGAGTGCCGTGCCTCGCAGTGTTTCGATGCGCCCGAACGTCACCAGACGCTCGCTCGTCGCATCTGCTTATTCGTGTCGCGTTCGTAGCTACTCGTCAGCTGTCTGTCATCTCGATTGATCAGAAGATACATCTTCCTGTCCACGGGTCCACCTGTCATTTCGAATTTGTTGCTCCGATGCTTGCGCGAAGGGAGGAGATCGCCCCGAACAATTCGCGTACGTATTACCTTCGTCGTCGTTTTGCTACTGCTAACATCGTTGCGCAGTTTGTGCAATTAGCTTTATCAACGACCGTGAGAAACGTTCTTTTCTATGCAATTGGCAAGTTTGAAGTTCTTCTCCAAATATAATTTATACTATTTGTGAAAAATGAATCAAATACGATCGTTGAATTTAAATTTTTTACCAATTTTTTTGGAACACAGCCACTATTTGTTCGCGTAAAAATAATAAATTACTTTAATTGCTTCCGTAGGAAAATTTTCAAGATTACAAAATTATATAGCTGTCGTATATTGTTGAAGAATTTGCAATAGAAATAAATTATTTTTTCAAAATTATATTACGACTAAAAACGACTCGCGTATCCAAAAATGACGTAAACGGTATATTGCCGACATGATTATGCGATGAGAACATCGATCAAAAGAGATCAAGTAAATGCTTGCGCAAGCAGATATTTGAATAGATCTCTCGTAAGAAGTTTGTATAATATAAACATATCTCTTAATGTCATCTCAGAAAATTTAAAAAAAAACGCCGCCGAATCTCAATTTTTGATTGTCTACTTTTCGAATTTATAAAACGCCGTATTGCGCAGAAAAGGCGGTTATAGCGACCCTTCATTCCGGATCCTCGCATTGTTGCGTGCGGTAATAATATACGTTGTCTACTGCAGTAACGCTGTTCCGTTATCCGCCGAATCCATCGATCATTCTTGCGATATCACCGTTTGAAACTATGCGACGCGACTGCACAAAGTGCCGCATGACACGACGATTATCGCGACCGTGTTCGTCGCTCCACTTCTTCGGGACGGGAGAAAAAATCGCGATTGGTTTCGCGAAAGTAAATTGCGCCGATATTCTTGAAACATCAACAGTAAGCACGAAATTCTACGAATAAAAATATTCTATCGAATCCTGCGCGAATCAATAGAAACCTATACGCGTTCGACCTGGCGTGAACCATTTGTTCCTTTTGTGTACCATCAATTTGTAAGCACATACCCCATGCGTGCTTCCGCGAAAAACGCGTCGTGCATTACGTCGTTTGAAAGCATCACCAACTGCATTCAATAGCGATTTACGCTCTAGCGATCATACGCGGCGAAGCGGGGCGTACGATCGCACGAAGCGTTTCCACGGCGCGTTTACATATGCACCACGTGTGAGCTGCGTTCGTATCGCGTTCATATCGCGTTCGTGCTTTGTTTTTTTTACATTCATACGTATGATCCGTCACTTCCTGTAGGTCAATGCAAAACATGATACTTTCTACATGTCGAATTCGTCTTGTTGCATTCCGTACACGCCTTTCTTCGAGGATGTAGCGATGATTTTTACGAACGTTGTAATGTCGCGTTAATTCGATCTTCGTCCGTGTCGTATCGTTTCTATCGTGCACTGACTGTGCGGTTTCGGTTTGGAAAAAGTGGCCGTCGTAAAAGAAAGTGGCGAGAAAGAGGTCACGCGGAAGCTGTACGGTACAGACACGAGTGTCTCGACCTTTAAGATTTTTTGTTCATGATCGTTTTACATAACCGGCTGATCAGGACCATAAATCGTTACAGATACCGTTATTACAGATATAACAGTACAATTCTTTAAAGGTCGGAAATGAAACGACATATAGGAATATAATTGCTTTCTTTCTTTCACGAGGCTTGCCAGAGAAAGAAAGAAAGGTAACAGTTGAATGCTCGCGCCGAGTATCAAGATGACATATGTTAAATTATATATTGCCATACGTAACAATGCAGGGAAGTCTACCGTATAATTGTGTCAAGTTAGTTATAACAGTATCTGTTATTTGACATATTAAGAACTCCATGTATAAAAAAACTATATATTATATGTGTGCACAATACTTATTATTATAGTCTTCAATCATTGTAAAGAAAGTAGAATTAATTAAAATTTTATTAATTATTGAAATACAATTTTAAAACGCGCAAATATTCGTAATATTTTTAACACTCAAGATTTCTGTTTGTCTATCTTATTAAATAAGTGCTCTAACAAAATTGATTGAATAATGTAAAGCATTATCGTTAATCTTGAAATACTGTGTTATTATAATGTCGCTCTATGTTGTATAATTCATTTAGGTACGATCGAGAGATGGGAAACTTTGTCATCGCGAGTCGAACAAGCGCAAATGGCCAGCAGTCTTCATCACAAATTAGCTGCCATGAAAACGGAATTTAAAACCATGTACGATCGATTTTTCGATTACGAAATCGGTCTGGAGCTGCCGAATGTGCTCGACGATCGCATTAACGAAATTAATGTAAGTTATATCGATAAGTTATTCGATATTATATATATTTTATTTCACACATACGCACACTAGCTGATTTGAAAGTTACTTGAAAAAATCTCTATACAAAATTCTCACGTTGGAGATTTATTTATTTATTTAAATTAAATAAATTGAAGATTTCAAGGACTCTTTTATATAATAATAATTAATACGTTAAACAGGGCGAATAAGAGTCAAGTTACAATTGAAAATCTAAATTTCATAATTTATTCTAATATTACATATTGCGAAGAATATCACGTAATTATTTAAATTTAAGTTCTTCAGTTAAATTCCTTTAGCGTTATATGTGAAATATGTATATATATTTATATTAATGATAATTTTCCATTAGATGCGATTTGAAATCATATTGTTCTTGGGACAATAATATAGATACCTTTTTATCAACAGCGAGTAAATTCTACGTATATATGCGTATGATAATTCAGGTACACTGCTGGTAAGCATACCGATAGAGATGTGTGCCCTCTCGTGCTAAACAAGAATTCTACTGTAACTCGATTGGTATCAGAGATTCGATTCTCTTCTCTCTTGATCTCGAGCGAAGAAATAAATTCACAATATCGATTATTGACGTGACTACTTCAACTTTTTGTTTACTAATCCTTTTATATAGTACATCAATTAATATTAAAATTTAAATATGTCGTAGTAAAAAAGTATCCTTATTAAATAAATAATTTTAAAACAAGATATTTGTTTCAATAACGAAGCGCTATTATGCAAAATTTTTAATAAATGTAATATTAATGAGAGAGTTGGCCTTGAATGATACATTAAAAAATTCCGATATTTGAAAGTTTAATTGAAAAGTGCTTACCGTTGGTGACTTGAAAAATTCGAAAGTAAGAAAAATTTGAATTTCGGACGTACGTTTCAAGACACATAGTTTCTGACGAATTTCTGCAAATTCTTTGAGAATCGAATCGCGATGGGAAAGCGCATTATTGGAAATGTTTTTGGTATGGCGGGTAAGACAGAAAAGTCAGAAACTAGGGGGTAGAAAGCTCGCCAAGCAGTCGCGATCGGAGATGGGGGGGGGGGGGAGCGGGCCGGGCGGGGGGAGGAACAAAATGAAAGCGGTCGAAGGAGGTGAACTAAGGGGATGAGGGAGGCGTCGGCGGAGACGGGGAAGTAGAGAAAGAGGGTAGGAGAGAGCAGTCAGGAACCAAGTAGAGGCAGAGGTAGTGGCGTAAAAGCGTAGTCGTGTCGCACGTACGCTCGTCTGACGGCGACGTGCTCGGCATCGCAACTCGCACGGAGAGCGAACGCTGGCGAACCTAGCTAACCCCGCGCTCGGTGGAGTTCCACCCCCCGAGAGTCATCCCCCTTCGATCCTCCCGGCACATTCAGCCCTATACCGCGGAAGCCCTCCGTGGAAGCTGCCGCCACCGCCGCCGCCGCACCCCCGCAACATCCTCCGCGCCCTCCCCAGCCTCATTGCGAAGACCAAACACATGCTCCCTATCTATCATCAAGATGTATTAGCGTCCAACATTTGCTGGGTGAACTCGTCGCTCTGCTGCATTATGCACGAGACGTGTAGCTCGCGCCAATCCACGCCGGTCCGAACGCGAGAACCGCGCTCTTGTTTTACCTCTTTTTTTTTCCCTTTTTTTTCCCCTCTTTTTTTTTCGTTTACTCTCTCGTGCTTTTACCGTCGTCAAAGTCCCTGATAGCGAGGGAGTTTGATGCGGTCGTAAGACTCGTGATGTTGTATGTCCAGTCACTACGTGGGTTACACGGCCTCTCAACGGGAATTTGTGCAGGACAAGTAGCCACAAAAAGAATCGGAATACACAAACGCCGGTGTAACGGTGTGCGTACGCGAGAGTGCATGAGAGAGGTGAACAACACCATCAACAAGCTGATTACGTATCGCGGATGATTGTCCGCCGCGCACGTGAAGAGTTCGCGATTGGCATGCAGGCCGCAGCTCCGAAAAGCGCAACGGCGCGAACAAACGCAGACTGACACGCGCGAAACAGAATTGAACATTCCGTTATGTATTATGCATTACTAAGCAGGGCACAATTGGGTCTACGCGTCCATCCTGCGGGGCACGTACATTCGCGATGGTGTGGGCCGAACATACGACGCGATTCGATGGAGCACGTCACCCCACTGGTTACATTATTGCGTAATATCGGACAAACGTATGTTTGCTTCGTCCGCATAATTAATTTTATAGCATTCAGTGTAAATAATTGATAAAATTAATCTTGGAAGAATATTGTGTATGTGTGTCTGTTTACTTTACATATGAATATCACGTGTATAACATACAATTATTCGCATAATAGCACTCCAGCGCGTCAATGCATATTCATTATACATAAAGGCAGATTTGCGGTAGTTGGTAAAAATTTATTTAAAAAGATTTTTTTAAATAAAATTTGCCTTCTCTTATCGCGACGTCTATCCTCGCAAGATTTGGTATTAAGTTCCATCGCGAAGAGGGAGTCGCGTCGACCGCGCGGAACACGATACGCAGAGAGAGATCTTGGCACAATTAGAATACCGGCAGTGTATCTCTGTTCCAGTTAGTATCACGGAATTACGAGACGTAAAAAGCTAATTCTCTACTTTTACGGGGTACGTGCAACGGTGGTAGTGACAGCGGCCTCATAGACATGCAGGTCCCGAACGCGCAGCGGCCGCTCTGTATACCGAATTCGAATCAATTGATTGGCTGTTGATTGGAAATTGAATTAGATCGGAATGTGCGTGTCTGCTGCGAGCCGCGAGGGTATAGTCGGTGGCAGGGGTTCAGAGCGGCGGCTGGTTATGCGTCGTTGATACTGATGGTGGTGGTAGTGGTGGTGATGGTGGTGGTGGTGGCGGCGGCGAGAAGCGTATAGCAGGGTGGTTACGAAAAGAGGGGTAGAAGCGGGGAACGGTCGCTTCTGCCTTCGCTATGCGCCTGGAATATCAATGACAGCCACTTTTCGCCGGACACCGGGGCAAATCCACGCCGCACACTTTGCAATACCGACCGCGTCGGGGACCGTTCTCCTTTTCATCGCGCGATTTGCCCCGGTTGACGGCACAAACAAAACCAGCTAACTGCCAGCGACTCGCGGCGAATGCCGTGCAGTTTTCAGAAAAAAATTTTTCTGAAACGGGGGAAAAAGAGAAAAGTAAGAGCGGACAACGATCGCGAGCGGAGTGCAATTCTCGAATGAGAGAAGAGAAATAACGCGGACGAGCATTTATCAGTAGCAGCAGCATAGCTAAGCGTAAGGGTTGTAGAAACACGATGCAGTAACCACGTCACGTTGTCACATCCCCGTCGTCCTACCGCGGGACGCTACCGACGAGGACCGCATAAATAAACCCGGGTTTACGACGGCGACACAGGGCGTAAGAGAACGAAAACGAGAGCCCGTTCCTCTTCTTCCCGTTCCATTTCTCTCGCTCATCGCGTGACGAGCAAGAGACCTCGAAGGGAAGCTCGTAAAACTCGCCCTTGCGGTCATCTCGCGCGTCTTATATCCTCTATCTCTCGTTTCTTCCGTTCTTTAAAAGTAATTTCCTTCTCCTCGAAAGAACTACCAATGTTCGCTATACCACCGTGCCTACGTCTTGGTCGATCTTACATCGATCTAGTACAAAACTGATATATTTTTATACCTTTTCTATGTCACATACTCCGAATAGAAATAGCGATTTATAATCAATCGTGAATGCACTTTTTAAAATCTCTTCCAAAAATATATTCTTCGTTGTAATACATATTCATCAGAATATCTATTTCACATTTTGACAATTAGTTCGATAGAATAGAAAAATGAAAGATATATCGACACGAAAAGAAAAAGTTTCACCCGACATTTCCGTGGATACGCGATAAAACTCACTTAGATCCCACGTGTATCCGTTCTTAGCCGGATTCTTAGTCTGTGACCACTTTATACATCACCTTCACCCTCGGGCGACCCCTGCGCGTTTGCCCCTGCACCGCGGGTAATTCGTTTGAGTTAGGCGAGCGAGCCAGCTACTAAAAATGTATATTTTATGTTTGCAGGCCGAACTGGCTGTTCTGAAGGACCGCAAGGCGGCAATGGCCACGCTGAACGCCTCCGCGCATCTACTGACGTCTCCGCGTACCGATCTCGGTGCCTCCGCGCCGTTAATTTGCACAGCCCTCAAGGATGGCGTGGCGGATCTTTACAGGATATGGGACGAGACGTTCCAAAAGTGAGTACAATTGCTTTTTTCAATTAATTCTAAAAAGTCAAGAGAATGTAGCTATCGCGAATATTCGAAATCATAAACATTTTTCATTACTCATTATTTCTTTATTTTTAGTTATTTGACGAATATAAATTAAGAACCAATGAATGCGTCTTCAATGAGTGCAAGTTTATCAATAACAGACAGATTTTGGGAAAATCGCGCAACAGTAACGAGCGAAAAAATGGTTTAGTAGCTTTCTTGATTAATTTGGAGAACGCCCTTACTCTGCGAAGTTTAACGGTACATCCCGTACAGAATAGTTGGTACTGGATCACATCGACTGGCCGTTTGCTGGCCGACGTGTGACGTTAGGCAAATATTTTGAGAGGTAATGAAGCCACTAAAGCAAACAGCGGAAACCGAGAGCGGCATAGGTACCGCCAGTAAGGGCTCTCCTCGTTGGGATTTTGACCCGTGTCGTGGGATTACTAGCTTTAACAGAGATCGCGTTTAATCACGGACCTTTTCCGAGTGACAGCTCTAACAGAAAAGCGACCGATCGAGATTTGGAAGGGACTTTGCGATGCAATATCCTCTTGCATTTTTCTATCACAATATTTACAGTTATTTTATCAATGTAATCAATGTAAGATATAAAGAAAATATGAATTTTATTTATTAATTTATATAAAATAAAATAAAATATATTTTTTATCTCTTAAATTAGTAGTCTCTCTACACACAATTAAAATTTATTCAATATCGAAATTAAATTACTTAAAAGAAACTTTTTATCATTTTTTGTTATTAAATAAATTCATAATTTCAAACAATTACGTGAACAATGATTTTGCCGTAATACTTTCCTTTAGACAAGCAACGAGGAATAGTTAGCGCGATCATTACAACCCTCTTTTAATTTCCATATGAGCATTCGATTTCCCCCTTTGATAGGGGTTTAAGCCATTCAAAAAGGGGTTTACCACTGACCCATTGGGATTTACAGAGGTCAATCCTATCCCTTCGTTTGGTAACGAAGAGACACTTCTATTCTTAATAGATGATTTCCACAAAGAACGATTATTGAACCTTATGAATTATTCGCACAATTAATTGGCAATTCGTAAAAAAAAATGTTACCAAATGTATCATTATTAACGTTGTAAAATATGCATGTCTTATAAATATATCAACCTCTCACCTTTCTGGTGGATACGCCAATGCGAAAAAGGGACACACGGATCAACTTACTTCGATTCATTCGTAGTTCGCTAGGGACGTTCACAGATTGACCTGGAATAAAGTGTTTTTATTTGCCGATAGTGCCGGAGGGAGGGCCTACTAATAATTCGACGTCTTAATGTTTGCGCAACGGCTTTACCCTCTTTTCGTTTTTTATTGTATTGACTCACATGATTTTTCTGCCCAAATTTCCTTCGCGTTCTTTATATTCACCCTTTCGAGAAGTAATGAATAATTTATAGGAAATAAATGAAAAGGGAAAAACCTCCAATTTACAGTATTGTGTACAATTAATACCATTAGCTCATGTATTATCATTATATTTAGTACATCTATATATATCATGATGAAGAGTTTTATTTGAAAATTATTATCATTGCGCAATTTGGAAAAAATTTTTATTACATAATATAAAGTGTAATAAAAATGTGTATATTATTAAAATATGCATGAGAGAGAGATTTACATTAACGCATATGTCTGCGTTTTTTTTCAGAGGCACTCAACAGCTGTGCGTTTTGCAAGCTATGCAGCAGTTCGGTATACGTTTGGCCGAACTACAATCCGCTCTGCAGAGGGATAAAAACACGTTGGAAGTTCTGGATATGGCCCTAGATATGCAAGCGGGTGTCACTTCAGAGGTCGCCTCTTCCGTTTGTCACGTCGCGCGGCTTTTGTCCGAGGAACAAGACATCAATTGTCAGGTATTGTTTCTTTTCCATTAAATTTAACATTTTTTTCCAATCGATTAGCGGCAATAACAGTAAAATATATAAAGTGATCCATGCTATTATAATTTATTATACATTTACCTTTTCTTTTCTTAAATCGGTTTCTTGAATTTACTGAACATCTTACGCGACATTTCTTAACTCACGATTATGATTAGCGAACTATGAAAATGTTCCTAAATCCTATATCAGATATCCCCATCGCATCCTTGATTTTCAATCGGTTAGATGGCTGTTAGCAATTATTCAACGCCAGTGGATGGGGTAACTGTTCCCAGAGGCATCGCTTGTGTGCATAAAACCATTCCCCCACATAGATTGGCAGAGTCGCGGATCTTGGGGATGTAACTTACCTAAAGGAAAGCGAGATTATAATACGGATTGTATTATCCTGTATTTCCGATATATGTCACGCTAAATCGACTTGCAAATCGCGTTCCTCAGATTGCGTGGTACAGATTTGACCAAAGATATCGTATCAACCTTTCTTTTTTATCATATCGATTAGCATAACAAGTAATTGTGGATCTTGAATATATACTATTTCTCTCTAACTATTTAGAGAAATAATGTAATTTCTTATAAAATTTATGTTGTCGTGTATGGGGTTGAAATTATCTACAGCGAGCTTAGTGTTGGAAGAAGTAAAAATAATTGAACGTTACGTAGACGAGAGTTGTATATAGGTACGTATGCCACATATGGCGCACGTCAGGAGATAAATCTTCGACTAGCCTGAACACGCGGAGGTTACTCGTAGAAGAGAAAAGGAGAGGGGGCACAGGTCGGAGGGTACGTTTGACAGATGATACTTGTCGATATCGCGTCTCCGTTAAACGCCATCACATCCCCCTATTTCCACCATATCCGTCTCTAATTTGCATATAAAGTAAATCTCTTGGCAAGCCCGTTCTACGTCGGGCTCTTTGCTTTATGGACGTAAGGAAAGTAGTTGAAGGTGCAGCGAGTGGCAGGTCCGCAACCGCGATTTTCGATCGGCTCGACTCGTTTAGTCTGTCGGGAAGACGTACTGCTCGCATCTTCGGAAATGCCTGTTCGCGTATAAGAAATCATCATTCGAACTTTTATAATATTATTTGCAAAATATTGTTAATATTATGGAAACTAAAATTATCACACGACGCTGATTAAAGCTATTTGATTACCTTTTATCAATTTTTCCACAGCGTATAAAAAATATAAATGATTGATAGAATTTAATATATAAGTATATATTTGTGTGTCGAAAGTATTTTTGAGCACTTATATCCGACTGCTCTCGATGCCGCGTGTAGGTGTTCCGTAACAATTTCCAATTGTCCCTGTGCTCATTTCGCCTGTCAAGAAGACGTACGACTCGCGACACAATACTCTCACTCCAATAATAGGAGCCTTTCCTTTCGTCTCGTTTCTACTTCTTTCCATGTGTATCGCGTCTATATTTTAACGTATTCAAACTCCCGTCAAGGCGGTATAATCCGAAAAGTTCTTAGTCTTGCCGATCTACAGCACTCGAGGGAATAATTTCATGCACTTGACATTACGATTCTCCTTTTCTCTCTCTTTCTCTCTCCCTTTCTCCTTTCATCTTCCCCTCGCGACAACCCTCTCAACCCTCTATGCCCTTCTTCTCCAGGCACCTCTATTTCGGAGAACCGGAAAAGAGGAAAGTCTACGATAAAGCTCTCGACATTACAGTTCCTTTTTTCTTGCAATTTCTTATTTCCTTGCGTTTTTATCTGCAAGACGGTAGTGGTGATAAATTACAAAATTTAAAAAAATTTGATATACATCAGGAGACACGGTAGTGTCTCGGCGCTAAGACAAATATAGTTAATTCAAGCAAACCGCAAGATTTTTCGTGACGTTACAAATCTTTTCGAAATCAACCGGCCACTACTAACGGACGCGTCCGTTGTTCGCAAAAAGAATCCATAAGTTTTGATAGATAGTAAATAAAATATTAACCGATGTATGTGCGAGACCGGCGCTGCGTAGCAAGCAGAAGAAGATAAGTTTCGACGCTGGGATACGGCGAGTCCGAGTTGCTATCGAGGGTGTTGGCCATCTCAGAGCCAGCGGCTCCCCAGGGAACTCCGATCGTTAATCGCCCGAACGATTCCCTTTCGCGTCACGTACGGGAATGGCCCGTGGAATCAGCGTAAAAATACAAATTTAATATCAACCATGGGTAAAAAGCAAGGCTTGTCTGGTCCATGACTTGTATAACTGGTGTCGCGAATATTATGTTTTGTTACGATGTCGAACCAGTTCATCAATCGTGCTTTCGATCCTGCTAATCACATATATATATATATATAATAAAATAAGCACATGCGAATAAGAGAGAGATTTTCCTTATGGATTGCTACTCGAATGAAAAGTACAGGAAACATTTAGCAAAAATATTTCGCTTCTTAGTTTTTGTCTCCTTTCGAGAAACAGGTCGAATTTTGCGTTACACAGATAAACGAGTAGACTCTTTTTATCTCGCCTTTCTTTCTCGCGAGTACGTCCGATACGAAATATTTTACGTCTTGTTGCGCTATACGCACACACACACACACACACACACACACACACACACACACACACACACATATATATACAATATACATGTATATATATGTTTCGCGAATGTAACCGGAAATAAGAAGTTCCTCGCAGTTTTCTCCCGCGCGATTGGTCTTTCGGACCAACGTGAATTCCGTCTCGACTCACTTCGTACCTACTATCCGTTATACGAGAAATAGAGAGAGAGAGACACACAGAGAGTATACCGACTTATATATAGGCTAGGTTGAAGGTTGCTACTTGGTATGCGGATCGCGCTTTTCATTACCGGAGGCTCGTTCCCTCCGTCTCCACCGTTGCAAACAGCCTAAACCTACCCTTTCTTCCACACAGCAGCTACCCTTCCTCTCTCGGCTGTCTGTCTACTACTCGACCACTACCACTGGCATTTTCGCCAGTATTCGCGCCATGCCATGGTACATCCCGTAGTGCAAACGTATTTGATACGAGACGCGTACACATCTGTTTCGTGAAAATATATTTTGGTTTTTACTTTTGACGCGTTTATGTGCACGCGAGTCAGATCTCGCGGAAATGCTAATCTTACAAAAAAAAAGAAACGTTCGTTAACATATCGCGTGGCGATCAATTTAACATCGAACATTCCTGCCTTATTCTCGCTTTTCCACCTTACACCCTCGTCTCTCTTTTCACCCTCCCTATACTTTATATAATCGTCTTATACGCTTTTCGATGCCCTCCGGTGACGCGCAAGAGTGGATTATACAATATTCGATATCGTGTCCTCTCGGGTATACGTCGCCACTTATCAGAATCTCGCGATCCGTCGCACGTCGATCGTTTCATTGTTCGCTTAAGATTTCTTTAACCATCTCGTGATCAATAACTTGAAATATTACGGTAACTCGGAGACTGCTTTAACAGATTTTTTATTCAGAACGGTGTGCACTACCTATACTACAATAAATGCTGAATGATTTTTTTAACACTTAACACCACACCCTGTACAATCATCGTACTAATCATCTCATGACGCTTGTGCTTCAGAATGATGCGGTGCTGAACGATGTAACGACGGAAGAGATGCACTGTGGAAAATTCACCGGTAGTCCCGCGAGCAATCACACGCAAGAAGGTGGTTCGCTCTCCGACAGCGGAATCTCCGACAGTGGAAGCGATCAAGAGTTGAGCGAGCGCGAGCGCAGATTGGCCGCGCTTCGGCGACTTACGCGTAGCTTAGAGACCCAACTGACACCGGGTAGCGAGGTCCTGACCGACCTCTGGAAGAGAATCGAGTACGCCGAGACTGAGCTACGCGATTTGCAGAAGCAGTGCAGGGAGCTCATCATGCGTACGCATGAACGGGCGAGCATGGATGTGCGTGCCATCAAACGAACAGCCAGCCAGGTTCATTATCCCGCAGAGTAAGTACCTACGATCTTTGTTCCAAATCTCGATTCAAATCCTATTCAAAAGCATGGAGAACACGATCGATTCGGTCCTAAATTTAAATCATCGATATTATACGTTTCGTCCCCGACATCATCCACAACGAGGTGACAATCGGAACCAGATCATAAATAAGCAAACGAGTGCCGAATTTACTGAAACATTTGAGAATGAGGCTTCGCTGAGAATTTAAGAACTGCCTGCTTATACGCTCACATTTCATTTGCATAACGTCGAAATGAGAGGCGAAGAATGAAGGCGACTATTTAGAGGTGGGGACGCGCGAGGTCGTTGGTCCTGCGTTGGGCATTAAGCGGTTACTCATTTGAATATAAGAACTTTGCCGAGAACACTGCACTATTTCTCACAGTACACTCTGAATCTTTGAGAGTGAGATTTCACTCCGAGAAACGTGATAGTTGCGCCAGTTCCGCGAGAGTGAATCTCACTTCACTCTCTTTCAAGGAGTAAATTTTCTAATCTAACAAAGTCAGTTTTACTAATTAATATCTCGCGAGCGACGCTTTTTTGTGCAAAAACACGTTGAATTTCGTCAAGAATGGATATAAGATAGCTATAAAATTTCACTCTGCAAAAGGAGAGAGAGAGAGAGAGAGACTAGATTGAAAATTAACTCTCGCTTGGAGTGATTCTTCACTCTCTAACATAAGTGTGAAAAAATTTGCTCCAGCCGAACTGACGCAACTATAAGTCTCTTGAAACTTTTAGGAGTGAAATTTCATTTCTAAAAGTTTAGAGTGCAGTGCACAGCTTAAAATATAGAAAAGTTTATATCATAAAATAAATAACAGTCTTTCACAAATCGCGAAATTTTTGTGTTACATTGTTTTGCGTTATTGGCATTCAAAGCATAAAGCTGATGGAATAATGTATCATCATCGTCTTGTAACCTGGTAAAGCGGCCGTTTTTATCTGTCTCCTCTTATTTGTCGAATACAATCTCATGATGTTCACCACAATATAATTACAGATTCCAATTATCACCACGGTGTATCTCATTTAACTTTGTTTTAAGGATGTTTTTATAGGGACGTTCAATCACCGCTCGGTGGTGACGATAATAGGTTTAGTTTTCGCGGGCGTGAAACATCTGCCGCACTCTGAGTCATAAAAAGAGATATAAAAACTCAGTACCATTTTCTTCGATTGATGGTCTTCCGTTTCTTTTTTCTTTTCTTTTTCATCTTCTTCTACGACTGTAAACAGCTAGGATTTTAATGAAACACAGTACGTTTGAAACCTTCTCCTACCGTTCACGAATTAACGCGGGAATTTGCAGAAAAGTTAAATAACCATACACTTACGTAATGCTAATGGAGGAATAGGGCAATGCCAGCTGTAATTGCAAGTCCAATCTCGCAACTTCCAAGTTACGTGCATGCATCTCCAAATTGATTTTCCGACGAACTTTGCTATTACCGGTTTGCTCGTATTATCGTGACCCGTGGGACAGCATAAATTAATTTTCGCGAACTCCTACAAGTTTCTCCTCCAAACAGTTAGTCAAATATATGCCTGACTAACAGGTTAATGCATTATTTAAGAAAACGAAATTTACGTTATACGCGCGATATAAATAAAATAATAATGTAAACTGAGCCGCGCAAAATATAAACATTTTATACTATTAATACACATGGTAGCCGATAATATTAATAAACAGCACTTACTTCGACCGTCGAAATATTTTTTTCTTCTCGTATTTTTTTAGCAAGCGCAAGAGAACTATCGGTGGTACAGACACGTCGAAAGGCGACACAGAATCGGTGTCGACGACGAGAAGCGAGACTAAAGACGACCCCAATGGTGATGGCAAACCGATTTCCCAGAATTGGGTAAGAATCAAGCGAATCGGCAAAGCGGCAAAATTCTCTTTTGCCCTTCTGACCGTCTTTTTCGCTGCTATTATTTATTTCTTGAGACCGTACTGTTGCGAGGCTGGGAACACACTAAATCGGTTCACGCTGCAAGTACGCTATCCTAGGGGACCACCGCCGGTATGAGCAGGTATTACGGCAGGTATTCGAAAAATATCGACGTCAAGGATCGACCGATTTTTGACGAAAATAAATAAGATGTGTATATTTGTTCCGCATCGAGAATCGTCATTTAACGATCCGATCGAGGCCCGCGGCGTAAGGCTGTCCGTGGATTTTTTTTAGCAAGCGCGCGCTATCGCGATATATTGTTAATAATAATTTTAAATTACCTGTTGAATTTGGCAATATGCGTTCGGAGAGATGATTTGCCGGCACTCGAGTGACTGATTTCTTCACTGCCTTATATGCATATCTTTATGTTTTATTCATTTATCGCCGAATCAATTTTATCGATATATTTCACAACTTCTGACCATAAGTTATCATGACGTAAAGTATCTGACGTAATAGAACAATGAAGAAGTTTTTGTATACGGAAATTATGAATATTCTAATTTTAAATCAATGAGTATTTATTATATGTATATTTTTACTGAAAAGAATGATAGATTCGTGGTCGAGCAATTGATTTACAATTTTTATACAAACAGTCTGGCAACGAATCTCAAACGTCGCAATTAAAGATATCCTGTTCTTCGATTTTAATATTATCATGTAAGAACGAGATGCAACGAAACGTACGATTGTGTTATTGATGATGATTTTCTTATCGTTCTAAATTGTGCGCGCCAGCAGCCTATGTTATTGTTGAAGTGTATAAATATTTATTTATAGATATATATATATATATATATACAGAGATCATATATTATATATTTTACTCATTATACATACTATTTTTCTTGGAGGATAATGTTTAGTTTTCCTCCCGAAGAATATAAAATCGAAAACATAGAATGGACTTAACAGACTTTTTTGACGGACGGGAGTCCATTTACATCGAATTTTACTTAGGGAATGGTACTTGGATTCCATACTGCTAAGCTTCCTATTTGTTCCAAGTATTCTGCAGTATTTTGCTTGTAATATCGTCATTTTTCCTCAACAACTAATATTTCTTTTAATTTCTTTTATCCTGCATTTTCGAAAATATGTGAAACATATACACACGCAAGCTGCATTGGATATTTACGCTTTAAAGTATCAGATGTCATGAATTTTCGAAAAACCCGGCTTGTGCATGCAAATTTTCCTATCAACATGTGCATGATGATTGATAGTTTGGCTTTGTATAAAAAAATTATTTTAATCCAATTGTAGTAAAGGGATTTATTGGTTGTTCATGCACTATGAATAATAATGAGTATAGCTTTACGCATTAATAATTTAAATGCATGTGTATACGTGCACTCTAGCATTTATGGCATGCATTTATGTCATTCCCGAAATATTTTACACCTCCAATTTCTTCTTTTGTTTCATATCAATAACAATGTGCATGCTATTGACGATATTTATCTAGTGTCATATCCGATCGGAAAATATATTCGTATATATATTTTCTTTTAATATAATCGAAAATTTTAGGTTGTGATATATCTTGGGAATTCTTTGATCTTTCTCATGTACGATTCTTTAATAAGAGAAAGATATATACGTTTGAGACTACTAACGACTCGTTAACGTAATTAATCAGAATTTCTCTAATTGTAAAAATGTATTTATCAATTTTTTTCAAGATGTGTCTTTAATATTTGAAGGCACTTGTATTTAAAAGTGAAACGGTAGCTAATATAAATAAACATAAAGAGATAAATGGTAAGCGAAGTTTGTGCTAAAAGGCGAAAATTATTTTTCCAGAAAGAAAAATAATTTTTAAGAAAGTTTTTCAAGAATACCGAGCTTTTGATAAAGTGATATGTGGACGTTGTAAATTGTCGAAATCTATTTTGTAAAGTTTTTTCGAGAAAATGTATGATATAAAATTAATGTAACAAAAGCACAGCCATTCTGAATACACATGCGCGCGATGCGAAGTAACGAGAAATACCTTATGGTCAATCATTGAAAGCTTACAATTTGCACGCGATGCTTACTGTGTAAGCGCTCCAGAGTAATGACTCCGATCCATGCTTGTGCAGATCTTAAGCTTCTCATAAGAGAGGCGACATCGTCGGTAAGTCCATCTGGCATTTTGCGGACTACATAGAGATAGCGAACACAATCTGTGTGTAAATAGAATAATTACGTAAGGTAACGACAATTTGATATCGTTTACACACTTTGTAAATATAATGCCATAGTAAAATATTGTGCCCGTGTAATAACACGAGGAAACAGCAATATTAACGAAACATATCTCCTTTCTTTCTTAGAGTGCCAATTATATCAAATTATCGTTATTTTGCATTATCCATTTTGTGAATTTTTACTTTATACTGCGAAAATTTAGTACCTCGACCTGCATGAATGGTAGTATGGTCGTTAACATCTCACTTTTTTTCTATGTAAGTACCATGTGCTACAAATAGCAAATATAGTAGGCAGTTTTGTTACGACTGCCTAAAAAAATCAAAGTATTTACAGTGATGCTTAGACTCGATAAGGAAATGAGCTGCATTAAATAGAGATACAGTTCCATTCAGTCGATATCTCTTTAATGAGAAATAAGCCGAATACATTTCTCAAATCTCGATGCACTAGCCGTATTGATGAAAACGGAAGCCCTTCAGTGTACACTTCGTTAAAGTATACTGTGCTTTCTCGAAGGTATTAAAGAGAAAATAGAGAAAGAAAGAGTTGACAAGATAATTAAAGACGATACTTTCGCGTACGTCTTGTGTCGCATCAATAAATCGCAAACGACGGCGACTATAATATCTCGAATAACGAATGTTGAAAAGGTCGAGAATGTGAGGGAAGCTAACAATGCGTGATAAAGAATACGTCGAACTAAATGTTCGTGATTTTTTTATGATCAACGCGTGAAAAGTAGTTTTAATTGAAAGTGAAGCTAAGATTTCAGTCTTTCCACGATCTTGACTATCGTCTTCGCTATAACGGACGTTGATGTTATCAGAAATTTAATACAGTTTTTCATTATATCCTAATGAAGCTGTGTTAAGCAAGTCTTTTTTTTTCTTCACGATTTTTAGATATCTGCGATCGGAGAAATAGTTCCTTCCGTCTATTAAAGCCGGGAACGTATCTTACTTTCGCTATTTTTCTTCTACAAGTTTTTAATGATTCAATTGAAATTTGGATTGAATTTAACGATGAGAAAGTGACTGATTTTTTTTTTAATTGACGTAAGATAATCACTTGATTATCTTGTTAGACGTAATTTACGTAAAAAATGTTTTACTCGTTATTTTAACACCAACTAGAGATATGCAGAGAACGAGTATTGAGTGAGGATTTATTGGATAATTATATAGTTATCCAATAATGAAGTACATACGTACTTACATTAGAGAATGGCAATTATTTAATTGCCTGTTAGATGGACGGAATGTCAATCGCATCGAATACTTTTCGATAAAATATATTAAGATGACAATTATTGTTATACATATATCACAATGGAATTATTCAATGAAATGAAGATCTCTGACTTAACAAGAAAGATAATGAAACTCAATAATAAATGTGACTTTGCGCTTACTTTAGAATCATGGCGATTTAACATGGAGACTTACGCATATTGCATTCATATGTGACTGTAGTAGTATTTTATAAATAAACGTTAAAATAATGGAATATCACACACACCGCACAGACTGCTTACGCAATGTGTTACTTAAAGTGCTATTGAAATCTTTCGTCTCGTATTGATGGAACTTGAAGGAATTAAATATCATCATCAAAAAATATCAATTAAAATTTAAGAATATTTCGCGAACTGCAAAAGCAATGCATTTCATTGCAACAATAATTGTTTTAAGTAACGCATTTTTAAATACACTTTCGTATCACGAGGGCGCGACACGATTTTTAATCTGCCTTTACGAAATATGATGACGTATATAAAGTACCTGAAAAATCAAAATGCTACTTATAGTATACCTATTCTACATTATCTTATGCGGTTGAAGGAATACTTGATAATATTGTAACGATCGTGTCACGCTTATCATTTTATTGAATTTATATTTATCTATATATTATATAGATTATTAGATATATATGCATGTATCTTTTTTATTATTCAAAGAAGAGAATCGTATGGTTATTGCGATGTTCTACAAAAAAGAGTTATAGAAAAGCATTCAATTTGATAAGTGCGAACAAAGTATTACGATATTCGGTATTTTCGAAAACCATCGTTTAACCTTTGCGAAATTAATGCATTTTTAAAATTGCTGTTTCAATCAAATCAAATGACTCTAATATTGATTAAAATGACAAAAAAAAATCGGAAAAAATGGTAAAGATGGTAAAAATGGTAAAACTAATATCTGAAATGGATCTGTAAGAAACGATGGTTTTGAAAGCCGGGGTAAAATTATATTAGCGATAATATTCTTAGTACGTAGATGTGTAGCAACGCTTCTACTTGAGACACGAGTGAGACAATATTCAGTAGAATATCAGCTGCCTGATGAAATGGAACAGGGTATAGATAAAAATTAAAAATATTAATATTCATTTACATAATTACTCGTCCACATCGTGTTTAACGCTCAAATGGAAGCGGTGATCGAAATCTATTATATATGCTAAATAATTGTTTTATTCACGTTTCGTGAGCTATTTCATAATCTTTATTTAGTTTCTTCCTTCAAAGGTCGATATCTCTGCAATTCTGACTGAAATTTTGTTGCCAGTGACAACAAGACTGTCGCGGTTTTCAGTAAACTGCAATATTTTTTTTTCTCAAGTTTAACTTCTCAAGTGGAAATTTTCACTTTTAGTATATTTTCTCGAATATTGCTCACGCAATAGTGAAGTGCGTAAATAGCGTTACTTTACAATTACTAGAGATTCAAATCGTTTCCCCTTCGATATAAACGTTGCCAAGTTTATGCATCTCGATATAATCGCCAAATTGGTTTGCTCAACTCACCGTGCGATTACCTTGCGGTGCACCGACTTTCAGATTTTCATTGCACTTTGCTGCATGAAAACGAATCACTTGTACGGTTGTAAAGTAACGTCCGAAGGTTATTAATTTTTTTTTTCACAATTTCAAGTATTATACTACATTGAAGTATTATACTACGTTTTAGACATTTCAAATAAAATTTGAATTCTTATTCAGAGAAACGTTTTGTATATTCCATGCCTTTGATACATCCTGTGTGAAAATCCCTGAAATGACTCCTATTGTACCGTATAAGAAAAACGCGCGTGTCATTCGAACGTAATGTATGTCGCCAATGACAACGTTCGCGATCGCGGCGTATTGCCGAAAGTTCAATGATACGGCGCACCGCGCCGTCAAGTATATCCGCAATAATAATGCGCCTGCAATTGATACAGAGGTACGATGATTGCCGTGTTCCTACGTCCGTTTGCGGCGGCCTTAGTGAAGTCAGCGCGAAGGTAGGGATATTAGAGGTTAAAGGGCACACCCACTATGTTATTACGACTCACACCTGTACCCACGTGTGGTAGGCCAGCGTGGAACAATTTTTCTGCTTAAGAGAATCTACTTAATGGTACGACGTTACCTTCCTCTCCCTTCCCTCTCCCGACAACAATAAGTCGAAGTTGCAAGTAAATTATTATCACCCGCTCTCTACGAACGAATATCGCGCGCGCGCGCGAACGTAGCGGACTTGATTATCACACGGTCGAAAATAATGTGTTGCAAAGATAAAAAAAAAGATAAAATTATTTAGCCATTCTTCAATAATGACTTGATAATTTACGAGATAATAAAAATGCAAAAATTACGTGTCCATATTTGAGAAGAAGATTTGTTCTAAGCGACAAACGCGCGCGCGAGCGGGGACTGAATTATTTTTTACGGAAAAGCGCCTCGAACACGAGCAAATGGGCCGCATCTTACTGCCGCTCTATGACTCCTACGGGGTTTATTCGTCCCTTCTTACTTTTGGTCGTTTCCTCTCTATCGTCGTCTTACAACCCCTACTTCAACTCCGGCTTACTTAAGCAAGCGAGGTCGCCTCTCCGCCCACTCTGGTCGGAGAGTCACCTTGTCTGGCAAGGGTTGAGCGCTGGGCGAGCTGTAAATTACCAAGAGGGCATTTTGATTAAATTTTTTATGGTAGTAGACCGGTTACAACTCGAGGGACTGACGTAACTCCGGCTGATTTAATGTGTACGTTACAGCGTCGCTTTTATTTACCATTCGCGCGGCGAATCCCTGATTAGAAGTAATAATTCCAAAGCTGTCTAAGCATTGTATCCAGTAAAAGAAGTAACACAGTTGCGCGATATAATTTGTCGCGGAGCTGAGGAATTAAACACAACAGGAAATATATTAAACCTCTCTCGTCTTTTTCATCACGCGGTTAATGGAATAAAGAAGGAGGAAGATCTCGATTCGAATAATTATTAAGCATCATTTGTGATTATTACTAACATTATCGTTCTTTGTCTTTTAAAAAAATTCATATTCGATGGTAACAAGTAGACTCTACAATCAGAATCTGATTATAAGTTCTGACAACTTCCGCTTCATGTTTTTTGCAAGCTCATAATTGTCATAATCGTACATGAACGAATATTAGAAGTCAGGTTAAAGAGAAACAGAGAATGTATACTCCTTTCTCTCGCAGGACCATAATTGCCTCATGGCTAAATTCTGATTGTAGGTTGTTTCTAGTGACAAGTAGTACACTACGACATGATCTATTTTGCTTAAAGACAAGATAAACATTCTCGATTTACCGCGTATAGAAATAGACGTACACGACGGGATGAATGGATAAGCTCACTCTCGAAATCTTTCGTCGCTTATGAAACGTCCCATTAAGAGACGTGTTTAGTCGGAGGCCACGGGGGCGAGGTGGCTCAACAAGTGTTACGCCAAAACGAGCTTGCGTCTCTACGGTTCCGTCGATCCGCGACGCGCTTGTCCGCCCCGCGCGTGGTCAACGGGGGCGTTTCCCTCCTACCCGCGATATCGCGTGGCATATTAATTTCATCGATATTGTTTTTCTTCCACAAGTGCCTAGTCCAAGTGCTCGGCTCTCTTCATCGATTGAACATCTCAAGCACAGAGATTGAATTTAAGAATATAAACATAACGTAAACGTACATGATTATCCCTGATGGTAGACTCGACGTCTAATCGCTCCTTATTACCTGATAAATATCTGAAGAATGTAATAGCCTAAATTCTAAAGATTAGGGTTAAAACGAGCGTATCGAGACATTTCATTATGCGGCGGTGCATGAAATAATCTTCTCTCAGTGATAGCAACGCGGAGCGAGTTCGATAGACTCGCAAAGAGATATCACATACAGGGAGGAAATACGAGAGAGAGAGAGAAAGAGAGGATAGCGTATTCGCGTTCGGACGCGCGCGCACGTGGTCGCGAGAGGGTGAAGTCTCGCGGCAGGATAGAGATCGGGGGGAGAAAAGAGGATCGGAGAGGGAATGGAGGCGGGAGGTATTACGCGGGCGAGAGTAGGCTGAGGCTCCGCCTCCGCGAGGTAACTCGGAATACGGCGCGTCATTCATGGCCGAGCTAAAGGCTGCGCCACTGTTCGGGTCCGTCCGGCTGCAGCAGCGGCTCACCAGAGGATACACTACGGCGCGGACACCTGTCTCCCCCGCAGCATCCGCGTTCGCCGTCGCCGCGTCGTCACCAGCTGCCACGCCGCGACGATACCCATGCGTTTATCACGGCGTCCAGCACGACGGGTGTACCGCGTGCCGCGAGAATAAAGTACCGGTCGATGGTGTGCGGTGCTCGAGGAGTTCGCCGATCGTCAAGCCCTCCCGTCCGGCGCAGATTTCCGTCGACGGGAAAAGGCCGCCGGCGTACCGGTACGGGCCCGAGTACCGGTGCGGGCACGGGTGCGGGTTAAAGACGCGAGTGACACGCGCGCACAGTGTGCAAGTGAGCAGTAGCGTTTGAGTGAATTATTGGGGAGAGAGAGAGAGAGAGAGAAAGAGAGAGAGAGAGAGAGAGATATATATATATATATAGAGAGAGAGAGAGAAAGAGATCAAGAGAGTGCGTGACTGACGTCGAGACGACGGAAATACCACCGACATTCGTGGTGGAAGGGTGGCGGATGCACCGCGGAGGCGGAAGTGCCGGAGGCGCAGCCGGGGGTGGTATCGTCGGTGGTGCCGGCGGAAGTCATCGTGCCCTCGAATTGGAGCATCCGTCGGCGATGCCAGGTGCACCTGGTTTCCATTGGGGGGCCATGTTCGCGGGTCACCACGCGGCCGCTGCCGCGGGTATGATGCAGCCCCCCATGTCTACGGGTGGTGAGTACGTGCCAACCGCGGCGCATCATGGTCCCGCTCATCCCGCAATGCCCATGGATCTGCATGTTCATCAGGGATTCCCCTATTTCCCTACCAGGTTGGTGTAACATATATCTTGGACATTTTTCTTGCTCCGAAATAAGCGGGTCTTTGAAATATTCACTTCCTTTATCGTCCAAGGTTTCGGCAACTTTCGTAAAGTAGAGCATATGCGGGGTGGTACTATTCTTATAAATACTTGTGTCTTTCACTGAATACGCGTTCGAATCTGCAAGTTGATCGTAGCTGTAATTGAATTTTAATCAAAGGAATAAGTTAATCCTGCCATGTCTCTCGTACGGCATTATTTTCTTATACACGTAGAAGAAAGAGAAAAAAGATACAGAAAGAGAGAGAGAAAGTTGAGTGGTCTTCGTAGAAACTAGAAAGAACGACATAAACTATATTACCGCAAAGCCGTCGCATCTACCGTCGCCCAGTCTAGATGCACCGGCAAATGGAGAGGTCGCTTGTCTTAGCCTCAGTTGTTTGCCTAGTCAATATTTCTTCGTTGGGGAAGTACTCCCATATTTACCCATTTCAAGCAAATACTTGGAAAAGTACTAGATATTTTTTAATCCACATATGAGTATTCCGTTAATATCCCGATTGACGTCCGCGCGTTTATTAATTATCATCGTTTGCAAGATCAAAAAATTGGTTTTCTCAAATGATATAATCTTACAAGAAATTAGCTTACGTTCAAAAAGAATTATATATATGCATAATATGAATGTAATTTTAACGAAACGAGATGTGCGATATCGAAGCCTTTATTTCAAAACACGGATATCGTTCTTTCTTAATACGAATACATATAACATATATACGATCTCCATCGTCTACCGTAATTATTAACACTCCATGCCGCGATGTATAATCGCTCGGAGGAAAGCAACGCGTAAGAACAGTTCTTGTAATTATACTCTTCGTGTGCTTAATATCCCGGCAAATTGTATTAAGATTTTTTCATCTCGTAACTACTAATCTGCTCGGAGAAAATACGAAATACACATATACGCCCAACTGAATTTGCGTCTACATTTTCGATTGCGCGTTCACACACACTCGTACATTTATACATATAAACATACAATATATTTTTCTCCGGGTTATCTCTACGTGAGAAATCTAATACAATGTCAAAAATCAGTCAGACTTGAGAACATTGATATCGATAACGATAACTGATTTGGTACGAGATGTTTGCTCGGTCTTTGCCACATATATGTGAATATTAAAATGCATATTATTATTATTATTATTATTATTATTATTAATCTTGTATATAAAATGCATGTATAGGTGCACATATGCCTATTCAAACCGCAGTTACATTTTTAGCTAGTTAGAAAGAAATTTATACAAAAGCTTTTGTAAATTCAACGTGTCAATGTATGTGATAGCTAGTTGTATCAATGGCGAGACTAAGCAAATTACGTGCTAATAAGTACCGGAAAAGAACACCCGCGGTGGATCGCGAGGGGAGTGAGAATGCGCTAGACGCGAGGCACACGCCCGGCAAAAAACTTATTATAATGCCTGCCTCGTACGAGTTATTAGCATTCCGCTATCAATTATCCTGCTCGTCGTACTTTCGATGTCGAAGCAACTAGTAGGAACGTCTGTCGCTCTGTATTTATAAAACGTATAATCATACCAGCTATCGTAACAAGGAAAACCTCTAAAGGGTGTTCCGAAATTTGTGACGTACGAAGTGAACTCTTGCGAGAAAAGAGGCGAGGATTCCATTATTTCCTTTGTCTTTAGAAAATGTTTCAGATGCGTGATATAACTTTCTTCAAATAACGATAAACGTGTATTTATAGAGAGATACAAGATGAAATATATTTAATATAATGTAGACTGATGTGAAAGCATTTGAAAAATATTTTATAATTTATCCAGTTTTATCATTTATAAATACAAGTTTTCTACTGTTTCTCTCGAAAAAAAAATTCTTTACTTTCTAGAGATCTCGGGATCTTTATTTCTCAACACCCAGTATATGACGTAGTGACAGCGCGAATGACACTGACATATCGTCTCGATACGATGCCACTCGAGAAGTACGTATTTGGATCACTACGATTTTAATGCTGTTATTTAATTCTCTTCTATCCTCCGCGAAAACGATGCTGATTGCTCTAACATGATTTATCGACCAATTATGTCATAAAAAAAATTATTATGTTATACACGCGAATAAAATCAATCAAAAATGAATCGATCTATTTTTGGATGAAAAAAAAACACGGGCGTACGAATTTTTAAACGCGAGTAAAATTTTCTCGCTATGGTGAATATTCCGTTCGATGACTCGCGCGCGTTTGTCCATAGAAATCATCTTTTCACTTCGCGCTCGCTCGTTCGTTCGAGAAACACACCGCGGTAAAACGGTTGTCGCGCACCACAGAAATGATAATTTAACGAAAACTGGTGGAGCATTTGACACCGATTCGCGTCGATATGAATAAGAAGAAGCGTTTGCTTGTCAAGTCGAGCGTTAGCGGCCGTTCCGAATCGTTTGCCACAAAAGACTGCGGTATTTGCATTGATTCTTTAGAAGCTACCGTGGTGCTTCAGACCTTTTTCGGCAAGAAAACGAGCGTCTCTTCTGACAATTAGTCAATGCCACTCATTAATTAGACAGTCTGCCTGTTTTCGGGTCGCTGCGGGTGCAGATATTCTTGTGTCAACGTTAGCTAAACATTAATATGAGATCAATAAAGTGTCATTATTTGTGAGAAAATTACTTAGCATGACAAAGAGTCTATTGTTGCAGATGTGTGTATGTGTATAATGTATTTCCTAGACGATATAATATCAATATCACAACTCGACGCGTATAACTCTGATACTAATTATTCGTTCGTAGACATAACACTTGGATCAATTTGTGTATTCAGAACGTACGTATGCAATAATGTTCTCAATGGCACTCGTCTCAAGATCGATCAGCAGACTACCCAGATACACTAACATTTATCCTATACGCGGTTATCTGCACAAAAGTTTGTATTAAAATTTCGCTCGTCCTACACACGTAGAAGCAGAGAGAGAGAGAGAGAGAGAGACGTATATGTGTTATATACTTAATAATAATACGTCGAGAGAGACGCCAACAAGACAAATCGTAAAAATGCGTATACAGTGTAACGCGGCGTGTGCGAGACGAATAAAAGAATTTACGTGACTCGAGAAATTTTTGCTTTCCGCGCGTTCGTTCCTGCGCGGAAATTCGATCTAATTATCACCGTGTTGTGCATACGTGTGTGCGTCCGAAGACACGGAGACACGGTCGCACAGACATTGAGAGCATTATTGAATGATGGGTCAGCCAACTACTAATGGGGCCGGACGCGCGCGAACACAAGGGATTATAAGAAGCGCGCGAGTATGGCTTGCGGCGAGTCAAGGTTGTTGCTGGAGTAACTCGCACATTACATATCCGCCACCGATGAACCGCTGCCTTTTTTCTCTTTTGTCGGCAACGCATCTTTATCGCATATCTTTTCAGAATTTACAATCCACGATGGATGGCACCGCGTGTGTCCCAAGTATATTTTCGATAGATCGAGCAAAAGACTTTCGACGAGCGTAACGCTGATTATATACAAACTCAGCACTCTCGTTATTTTATATAACCTTTATTTGTTAAAAGTGCACGGAAGTTTAAATATTTCCAACTTCTCAACGGGACTACCTCTAATCCTGATTGGATCCGAGGCCAGAGGCGTGCATAGTTTAACGCGAGGTCTTTGCCCTTCACGGAGCCCTTACGCATGCGAGACTCTACAGCACTTAATTCGAGTACGATATCGTTGCTCTCCTCGCTAAATTCTCTGCGGCTTCTGTACACGTTACATCATGAGAAATCTTTGAGAAAGCTAAGACATTTTGCGAGAACGCGACAATCAATGGAAGTAACGGTTTTGGGTCCATTGATCCTGCCTCGAATTCGGAGGTCCGAGAACTATACCCCACTACTGTATGGACGCGTTGATAAATACGACCGTTGTGTTTTTATCGCCTCGATTTCGCTTCGCTTCCTCGCCTGACTCGTGTAGAGACGAACGCTTTCGCGACTGCGACGCAAACTAATTCGCACCCCCGAGCCCGCGTATCGAAACCCGTTTCTACCCGTATTTTCTCTCCTCCAACCACCCACCGATCCTTCGTTCTTCCTGTCCCTCTCGGTCCCCCTTGATCCTTTCCTCTTACCCTCCGACGCCGGTCCGTGTCTCTTTCGCGCATCTCCGCACACTCTCTCCTCTCCTTATTCTTACTTTATCTCTGTCCCTTCGTCCGCCCTTGCTTCTTCAGCTATACCACCGTGCAGCCCGGTAGTTGGATGCGCTGACTTTTTTCTCGGCTATCGGCCAGTGGATCGCGCTGCGATCCGCTGGACTGCAATCAGAATTGATTATAGCCTGCCGAAACTCCGGCGCGGCGCGTTCATATTATACAACTCGCCTGCGGCTCTCGTTCCTTCCTTGCTCTTTCCTCGCTTCTTCCTCGCTCGCTATAACCGCGCGTCGCGTCCTCGTCCTCGTCCTCGTCGTCGTCGTCGTCGTCTCGTGCGCGACGTCAACCGTGTGCTCCCTCGTGCGAGCGCAAAAGGACGTTGGCCACGCGGGCCTCTAAAGGTACAACCTTAATAATATTCCTGAAAATCAATCTTGACTTTTGGCGGGTACGTATACGTGTCGTTACGCGTGTAAGCAGCCGCTATATACGTCGACCGATTACCGGAGAAAAACGCGACAAGGGAAACGCGCGCGTAGACGATGATAATATCCAAGATTTTATAATACACCCGCGGTAATGATCGGGTCGCGCATCGATCGTATACGCAACCCGTTCGTGCAATGTAAAAAGCACACGAGGACAGCATTGTTCTTTTGATCCTTTTCAACCTTTTTTTAGCTAGCGAATTCTCCCCCGACGTTAGACGTTCTTTTAGCATTTCCTTTTTTTTTTCTTCTTATTCTTTCGCATCATCAACTTTTATTATCTCGGCAATTCTGAAACGATTATTAGTTACGAGAACGTTTACAGATATAATGTGTGTTCTTTTGATAATAATACTACGCGTGAAATATTTCGCCAGAATGAGCGAGACGCACAGAAAGTAGACTAATTAGGTATGTACTTTTACTAAGTATTACGCTAGCAAGCCGCGTTCTCGTGCTTCTTGCAAATTCGTGTAACGATTAGCAATCAGAAAGGTATCTCGGAAATCTTTTAGAAGGTACGGAGTCAAGCGATATTCTATAGCATCGGGAAACGTTAATTAATGGGTCGTACATCAGTGAATCTTGAGGGTGTGTACGTGCGTGTGTGGCGCAGAAGTGATTTAATATCCACTTTAATTAGTTTGAAAAACGCCCATTGAGAAAAGAGGGGCCCCCGACATCTTGCACGCTACTTTGATACGTTTTATTTCAATATACACTTGGTGTGTATCAAGGCCGCTCGCGGCGCGGAATTTAGTATGGTGATACAGACGCACGCGCGCGCGCGCGCGCTTTCTTTATGAGAACTTCATTTAACGCGCGCGGGCATAGCCGCGCGTTCGACTCGAAAGCAATTATGGCTTACTCCGAAAAATCACTTCTCCTATTCTTCGCTCGCCGAATCTTTTCGCGCGCGATACGGACGCGACGCGCGGGCGGGCGACGTACATTTTCATTCGACGATTTATTACGTTTCGTCGCGTCGATAAGACCGGCGATTTGTTCCGACTTTTTCGTTCGTTAGAACAATGTGCGAGAGAGAGATCGGATTGCTCGATTTTCTTGCACAACGCTCGAGATTTTATCCGTCCTGCAAACTGACCGTATAGCCCTCGATCGCCGCGCATTCCATTATATTCGATGATATTACCTGAAGCGTAAAACGGCGCTTTTTCAGATTCTCTTGTGTTGCGTTTCCCAGGCGTCGACTCGAGATCTTTTTGCGTCCGCATTACGTGAAACTTATTACATCTTATGCAACTAATGCCGAGGAATAGCTATCTAAATGCGATTCTCACGTCTGATGACTGGTGTATCGCGGACATTATTAGTTATTCGTAGGAAATTACTATCATTTGTTTATCGCACGTTAAATTAGCAGCTATGCGTATAAACAACAATTTCGAAAGAATGCTGCGCTTATTAGAGCTTGTAATAATTTTGTTTACAAAACTATATCTCGTGGTAATTATAAGGGGGGGAAAAAGTGCAGTAATCGCTTCCTTCCGAAACTGCGACGTTCTTCGATTATCGAGCTTTATCTTGAGCTTTTTTCGAATCGTTAAACAGCACTTTCCTATAATGGTCTAACGTCGAGGCACACACTACGCCACGCTGCAATAAGTCGTTTTCGCGCGGGAATTGGCCTGGCCTCCAATCAAGTTTAATAATGTAGATGCGGATCAGCGGATAAGAACAGGCTACTGATACCGCCGCCGCCGCCGCCACCGCCGCCGCCACCGCCGCCGTACCGCGTCGGTTCTGCTCGTCGGACGAGCCACAAACGGTATACGTTCAGCTCACACTCGATCTTATGCAATTTGCAACATTACGAACCTTGGAGCTTTAAACGTGCGGCTGTGCAGCGTCGTCATTAAATCACGGAAATATATATATATATATATATACTAATGCGGAATCCGATCTGTCTGTCGGATTTGCGAAATACTTTAAATGATAAACAAAATGTGTACACACAAAATTTTTCTATTTTTCCTTTTAACAATGAGATTCATTGTCTTCTTCGCGGGTATAAATATCGTCAAGTGATGATCGAAATGAAAAATCGATTCGTCGACATTTTATTTATACACGCGCGACAATCGAAGCGATTAAATTGCAAAGTTGAATCTCCTTCCGCGAGCGTCAACAGCGTGACTATAAATCGCGAGGAAAAGTTTCGGCGACGTCTCATTGTTACAGCCTGTTGGAAGTTAATAGGCGACGAAGAAACGGCGCGAGTAGAGTCGGCGAGAGCGGGTGTTGACGCTACATGGGGGAACGGAGTAAAAAAAATGTTTCTACGACCCCTCGGCAGTTTCCGAGCTCCCCAAAGTCTTCGAAGCGTAACTTAGCATACTTTATTTGATTTTTTGTATTGGATAATAGTCTCAGGTAATAGGGTGCGGCGTGGGGGGGGGGGAGAGAGAGAGAGAAAGAGAGAGAGAGAAATACAGGGAGAGAGCGAACAAATTTTCACGCCCCCATTACTTGCATTAACGAATTTACATTTTTTAAATGGAAGGGTCGAACTCTCAGGGTGATAACTTGCGGGTCATTTGTTCCGTGAAGGAACGAAACCACCGCGCCAATATTCCGTCTTAATAAAGAATCGCTAACACAGAGAGATGTGCTCGAGATTACGTCACATACACATCGTACCTATTCTAGTAAATGATCCTCGATAAGTTGTTGACAGCTATCATAATAGTACGGTATAGCGTGCAGTTTTTTTTTTTTATTCTTTTACTGTATAAGCATACATAGTAGAACAAGAGCTGATTTATCAGTTACTTAATAGTATCTTTACCTAAGCGAGCTACGCGAAATTGCAGCTCCGATACGAGCCGCTACCTGGATAACACGTTAAAATCGACTGTGCGACTAATGTTAGGTTTACAGGTAGCCGCGGGCAGTATGAAAATATCAATGGTTACGCTAGACCACTTCCTTGCGATTAACTGGTATTCGTCGAACACCGGTAGCTCTCTTTGAGAGAACTGACGTCGATACGAGCCTACAGTTTAATCCGGGTCACGCAGACCTGAGGGGATGGACTATAGGATTAGAGTACATAGATCAGGAGTCTTTATCCCCGACGCTGTTTGCACATACGGCGGCAAAACACTTTCATCGTAGATTCAAACGTGCAATTTGTGTGTGCGCATAAAGTGCTTAAAAAGTAGGTTTCGACGGTCCGGTATCGCAGTAAACTGACTTTATGAAAATGTGTGCGTGGAAACTAGTCTTCGTAAACTATCTCTCGTGTACAATCACTCCAGGTCGTTTATAGGCGCAACTAGTATAAAGTAACTTATAGTGTCTTGGGTTGTTCGTGATCTTTAAAACATATGTTTCTCGTAATCGCTGATGCGGTTATATCATCTCGGGGGCGGCAGGGGGACGAAGAATTGGGGGAGCGCGCGCACGGGGCGCGAATCTATACATATTTAATGAGAACGCGCAGTTGTAAAAAGTAGCTAGCGAATCAAGCCCCAGCGGAGCGACTCGCGGAGCGGAGAGAAGCGAAGCCACGGCCGCACGCCGGATACTTTTATTCAAATCTCATCCGTCGCTCCGCAAAAGACGCTCCCGGGTGCGAAGGGTATATCAAAAGAAAAATACTCTCAGCGCCTTTCCCGCATGCATAACCATAATCCCCGCATAATGTATATTTCAAAATCTTCCAACCGGCATCGAGCTCATTACTATTAGATCGATACATACTCTTCGACCCCTCTACACCCACGCGTCCGCGAGGGCGCACGCGGCTGATCCCCCCCGTACTTTGCATATCTACGATATCTAGACGTCTAACAATACATGTGACTTTCGAACGAATTCCTTGGCAAACAAATTCGCTCGATATCTTCGCACTATAATAGACGAAAGATCTAAAAGTAAATTAATAACGAGATCATACCTTTTCTTTCTCTAAATTGTTAGTTTCACACACACACGGCGTTACTAATTAAAATATAATTTTAAAAATTCAAATTCACGTCTCTGTGTGCGATTAGTAAACCTGACTTGTAGCGACATAAGTTTGTTTGAAGAAATTCAAATAATAAAAGAAACAAAAAATGCTCGAGTATCTAAAAATTCAGCTAGATACATCTGAAAGGAAAACCTTGTTGGACTATTAAAATAATTATACAGGACGCTCAAGTATAATGAGCAATGCTGCAAAAGTTTTGACATTCTACGATCAATGCGCAATCAACTTGAGAGAGTCATATAATTATATTTTGGTGGTTTAACAAAATTAATTTCAGACCTGCACTTAGCTAAATTTTTAGATACCCGAGCGAAACCGTTCTTTCCGTCTAATTGACCGTTACGATTTCTAATCTATTCATATATTTAACGATATTACGGGAGAATAAGAAAAAAGACAGATGTACGTCCGTATGTCGCCTGTACGGCAGTTACGCACTAGCAAACTGTGAGTCGGCATGGTTAGGTCGAGTTGAATCGAGTTGATAAGGTTAACTAAGAGATACGGAGGCGTAGGGAGGTCAAGTGACCACGTGGGCGGCACTACACGTCGGGACATACCATCTATTACCATCGGTACGTATACGTGTAATTGTATGGGTGCAAATGCAAAGTCGATTTAATACTGTGATAGAAAAACATGTTTGACATACATCTATGCATACACTCTTGAAAACTTTTAGAGTGAAAGCTCGTTCTTTAAAGATTGAAAATTGAGCCAGATCGAAAACTCTCTTTTTCAAGACTAGCGTCACTTTCAGTCTTTAGAGTGAGATTCCAAAAGATTTAAACAGTAAATACATTAAAAGCACAAACGACAATATGAAAGAACATTAGCCATGAAGCCGATCTGACAATTTGGAAGTGTTTAAGCAACTCTATTAATTTACATTCCCAACTTGCACGAAATTCCACTATTAAAATTTGCCAAATATTCGAGCAGTCCACATTGGCACGAATACCATTGCGAACACGGACGGTGAATCTGATGAATAATACAGACGTGGCGCAATTAGCCTCGTCGCGTTTTCAATTTAATCGGCGAATTACCGATCCTTCGGGGAACAGAGACTCGTTCTTGTAAGAAAGATTCCCATACGGCGCGGTGTATACCACTGCAGCGTAACGGGACGAGCTGCACGGCCCAGCGGGTAGCCGTTGCGCTTTGGGATCGATGCCGACATTACACAGTAATTCGCGAACGGAATACGTCGTCGTTCCGCGATGCAACGGAAGAGGCAATTAATTGCCAGATATGGACTCGCGATCAGCCGTTGCGATTTGATTCGACACAAAGCTTCCGTGTGCGGCTCTGTTGCGATCAATTCCGCCAAATTAAAAATAGGTGTAACGAGAGGTAATATGGCGACGTCGATACCTGGAAATTTGGCGAGATCGCGTTTCAATTTGCTCGTATTCCGCGTTCGGGCGCAGCCGAAAAGCCGCGGTGGAAGCCATAGCGATTTTCGCGAAATGGTCATCGTTGTGCGCGGCAATCGATAAGCTCGCGGGATAAATGATGATAAGTTTTATGCATAATTTCCGCGATATGGGCACTGCCAAGATCATATTGGAGATTCGATAAAAATTACATGATATAATGTGGGACGAGACAGAAAGAGAGGTAGAGGGAGAGATTCGTAGCCTGAAGCTAATCGCCGGTGAACCGCTGCGCCGATTCGTATCGTGGCGTTTTTATCGGGCCCGGGCTCGAAAGACGATTACTCCGGGATCGTGTCTTTAAGACGCGTTTGCCGACGATGCGCTCCTTCTCCTCTCGTCTTACCTTCGTCTTCCTCCACTGACAGCGATACTCGAGCCATAACTTTTGCCATAAAAATCCTTAAACGAGATAAGAGGCTTGTTAATCGATGCACCGTGAAGGAATAAGTGGAGAAACTCCACATAAACGTACGTAAAGACAACGACGTATATAATTTGCTCGAGTATGTGGTACGAATTGTTTTACGTACGACAGAGAATACCTCTGTCGCGAGACGTCACAATCGACTAATCGTTGCTCCCTTACACGTTTTTCTACCACAGTTAGGTGTATCGATATTATGATCTTTTCTTTATCGCATGTCAGATTATGTATAATTTTAGCTTCTGTAAAGTAAAACGCATATATGTTCTAATTCTCACGAGAAAAAAACGACTTTGCTGAAGTATTTAAAAATATAGATACAGGAGAGAGAGAGATCTGTAAATAATTTTGTTGAACTTTTAAAATAATTATGTAGAAAACTCAAGAGCAAGCAAGATGCTGTAACAAATTTTTACATCCTATAAGCAATCAGTATCCTACATAATTATTTTGATAGTCCAATAAAATCATTTTCATATACTGTATCTAAATTTTTTAATGCTTCAGCGAAACCTTTCCGTATTAGATTTAACTTCAAGATGAAGTTAAACAAAAATGCGTGTATTACGAAACGATAACATAGTGCTTTCGCGAGATCGATCTGATTCAAGTCGAGTTCAAATTCACTCGAATCTGGGAAAGCTGGCAGTGGCAGAAACGGATTGGAATGCGATCGGAACTGAATCAGCAGGCAGAGATTCGCAAACGAGACGGTATGATTATCTCGCGAAAGAATAACGAATTTCGATCTGATGCAAATGAGGCGGTTCTGCGGGCATATCGTAGGTCTGATGGGGCCCCCCTAAGCCTTGACCACGCGCACGTGGACGCACGCACGCACGCACGCACGCACGCATACGCTTAGTACGCGCGTGCTAGTCGAGCGAGCGGATACACGCAGACATTTAGGCGCCACGGTTTTCGAGCTAATAAATCCAGAGTGCCTCATTATTAAGCTTGTCTCTTTAATTGAAATCTCGTGTTTTTCCAAACACCTTTTTGCCAGACCTGGAGCTTTTATTTAAAAACCTGCGACACCTCTGCTCGCGATATCTCGGCGTTACGGACGCTTCGACACACGCTGTCTAGCTTCTTCCTTTTCTTTTTCTTCCTGCGGCCAATTGCCGCCGGTCCGCGTCACGATGCCCCGAATCGCGAGCTATACGCCGTAAAAATTGAACAGATAGAACGCATTGCGGATTTTTCGACACCTCTGTATACATTTACATATATCGCGCGATCTAACGCTATTCGCTATAAGGAACCGAAAATATAATCTTCTGAGCTTAGTAAGCTGCGTTCCGCAGGCCTTGACAAAAATGAATAAAATAAAATGCGGCGAAACGCGCGGCCGGTGGGAACAAGTGAAAACTATTTATACATGTGACGTTTGGAATTCAATATTAAAGCTTATAATATATGGTCGTGTGGCCGAGAATCGATCAGAAGTTAACAGGTTGAATTTTACGACTCGACATAACGCTTCACATTACGGCACCACTACAACGGTTTAGCTTTCGTTACATCGTCGAAATAATCCGTGCGACAAGTGGCACGAGGCAGTAAGGTGCGTAAAGCTATCACCTTCTACAATATACGTGATACTCCCCCTTCCTTATATACTTCCTTTATTGTCCGATTCTTTCTAACGTGTCCAACGTCTTCGTGTATAGCCTTTGAAGTAACGCTACCTTTCGTTATCCTCCTCCTTTGTCCGAACACCCTCCTCGACAATAAACGCGCGAGTTGTTAACAAGATATAAATCTTATCGCGTTGCGATGTAAAGTATGCTCATTTTCCTATCGCGCGATATATATACGGAACGGCGTGCACGAAGAACATTAGTGTGTTACGCCATAAAACATTAAGTGCGGATATAGAGTATTATATCATATCATTTTATGCCCTTTAATTCGATACGCCACGATATACGGTAAACATTGACGACATTCCACCATCCGGCAGAACCTGACGCGATCCAGCGAGTCTACGCGCGTAAGAGAAACGTGAAGAAAAGCGACTCCAAATCAAATTAATGAAATTGTTTCGATGGAAATACTTTCATAACTGTCGCAAGGTGAAAAAGGATCGCGCGAGGGAAGGGAGGTGAAAGGGGGAGGCGGGTATCCCAAATTAGGCTTTGCACGCGCGACGTAACGTAACACGCGCGCGTTACAAGCCGCGCAACTTTTTTTTTGCCGCGCGCAAGCCGCGTATACACGTTATTACGTCGCGTTAATTGTAAGTTCGGAACATCGCTCGGTCGCTAAGAAACGCATTCCGGTTTTCGTCGAAGACGAAAGAGATCGGTGGAACTCCCCGCGATGGTATATACTGGTAGGGACTTTTTCTCTCGTTCCGCGCGCTGTCTCCTCTCGTCTTCTCTCGTCTTGTCCGCGCCCGCGAACGCAGATGCGCGAATGCAGGGTGTGGTGGGCAGGCACAGGCTGGCTGCTACTACTACTGGCTGGTTCTCCCATTTCTCTTCTTTCTCTCCCCTTCGCTCCCCGTCTCTCTCTCTCTCTCTCTCTCTCTCTAGCCAGGGACAAGAATGTTCCCGTGTTGGTTCGATTAATCAGTCGTTTTTCGTGTCCCCGCTCTGGGCCAATAGAGAGAGAAAAACTTAACGTATGTGATAATGCGCCAGCTATGCTCCCGCTCTCCCGTTCCGCTGGAACGTAGGTCGTGCCTGCATATATAGGTATACCGAAACGAGTCGAGACGACGACGACGGTGCACTGACCGGCGGCACTCCGCTCCGCTCTGCGCCGCTCCGCTCCGCGCCGCACCGGGGTGCTGTCCCGCGAGAGGGACTCAAACTTTTTTTCCCGGCAACACACAGCTCCGAGGATATACGTAACCACCGTTCAGATCACTCGATTTGTTCATCGACGAAGCGTATACCTCTTCGCTACCGAAACTTCCAATCCGCTTTATATTAACCTCCGTCCCGTCCGGACAGAAATTATCGTTGCATCGATGAGGTTGAAAACGATAGACACGCACGCATTAGGAATTTTCATCAACGTGAAACTAATGTTGATAATATTAGATTAAAAATATATATACAATTCCGCGTTATACTTTTTTATTTTAATACATCGTGATTTATATTTCTTGTAATTTTATAAATTATAACTTTAACGTGTTGATTTTATAATGCAGTCGGCGTCAATTTAACGTAATATTTCACAGTTGTTAGATTCAAGAGCTTTTCACTCACAACCCGAGTTAAAATTTCATCCGGTATGAATTACGATGTCCGTGAAAGTAGCACCGTCAGCTGTAACAAAGTTTCAGCTACATTCAAATCCCGCTAACGCGAAAATGGTACCTGTCGTATACCTTGTAATGTCACGCTGCTAGTCGACAATGTTACGTTCACTCGACTCGCTTAACTCGCTGCAAATGATATTTCTCAGACTCAGTGAAACTAGAGTTTAATGTCTTAAGCGAGAAGCATTAAGTAAATCATTTGTATATAGAACAACGAATGTACGGAGCAATTATAATATATGTAATCGACACGTAACATTATATTATACAACAATATTATGGAGAAAATCAAGTTAGCTAATGACATATAATTTACTGCAAAACCGTTTCATATAATTACTTTGATGGTCCAACAAAATTATTTTCAGATCCGTGTCTAGCTGAATAATTTCCAGATATTTTAGCAAAACGTTCCTTCTGTGTGTGGAAAGAAAATTACAAAGGAATATTCGGTAATACACCATATACGAGATTCGCCAATATCGCATTTCCACGATATCGTTTCCCATGTCGAAGAACGTTCTTGGCTGATCGTCGTCGAGAGCTAACGTGTCTACCGAGCGTGCGATCAGAAAGCAGATCGTCGCATCGCCCGGGATAGACATTTCGCGCAGCCGGCGTATCCAAAGTTTAACTTTACACCGGGACGGGGGGAAGAGGAGGGCTGGAGGGAGCCGGAACGCCGTTCGACGTGATCGCACCACATGCGAGTCTGCCCCAGGTCCACGTATTATGACTACTTGTAGAGCACGTTTGCGGTCCCTCGTTCGTTTGTTGCGAGTCCGGGAGCTTCCCCGCGCCTTCTCTTCTCGGCGACCTTAGCGACACATGGTGCGTGCGAGCGAGGAGGAATGGCACGGGCACCGCTCGGAAAGTCTTTCGAACTCGTTCGTACCGCGCGCGTCCTGTGTTTCGCGAAATGCGGGAAACACCCGCGAGAATCCCTCCTCGGATATTACAACGCGGGAAGATTTGTAGCGGAAAGTAGTCTCCCGATATATTTCCCGGCCGACCGAAACGTGTGTTCTCGAAATGTATAATGGAAAATATTTCGAGGCGATAATTTCGTTGCACCCACCGACGACGACCCGTGTTACGATATCGGCGTCATTTGCATTCTGCGCGCGCGAGGCTATTTCGTGCTAATAAAATCTCAACACCTGGAACGTTTCATTGGCTACATTACACGCAAATCCCGAGACGCACCCTTTAATTTCCTGCACGCGATGACGAGGATAAACAGGATTGCCTATATAATGACCGTTAACTTACTCTTAGGTGGTTAAGTATACACATTCCACTGTTATACACTGTGTGCTTAAGCAATGTGACTAATTGGAACGAGTCGAATTAGAAAAAAATAATAATACGCTAGCCTAGACGATATAATTACTTGATCGCGACAATATATAGGTACATGTACACCAACAAAGAAGAAATTTGTGACTATAAGAAATCTATTACACTTTCCATAAAGCCCGAAAGGGACGTATTCGATATGTATCGATCCGCACTGTCGGATGTTTCACAATAAAAAATTTGAATTCCAATAAAATTATCGTGTTCCGTGAAAAGCACTTTCACGTCCGCCTGAACACTGGGCATATAAAGAGGAGCCCGCAGACACAGACGAGAGAGTGAAAGAGCGATTTGGTGACATCAAAGTTTAATAAGCGCCATAAGCCGATCCAACCTGCGATACGCGCGGCTAAAACTCGCCGAGCAATAAAAGCAGTAATAAAGCGTTCGCCTTTCTCACGTCCCGCCCGCGGATGGAAGAAGGAGCGAGGGTGGCAGAGCCTAGCGTGCTCGCTCACACGGTGGTTAGCCAAAAGGTTAGAAGGGCGGGAACGCATTAGCGGTGGAAGGTGGCGTGCTCATAGAGACGTCCGGCCGCCCAATTACTCCCGCATTAAATCAATGTTCCTCCACCCCGCCGACCATTCCGCCGTCCCGGTAATAAACCGCGGCCGACATATCTGCACGACTTACGGCTCATCCCCTTGTGTGTCGCTCACCCTCGCCTCGCTTAACCGGGGACGTCGCAGGAATGTGCGTTCTGTCGTAATATTTGGCTTTAAATCATGTCGCGCTGACAGGCCCCACTTTCTCGCGTTTCTTCTGATTCATCCGTGGCGTTGCCGCAGGTTGGATCGGCCCAGCTCGTCGACGAATCGCGAATTTCATTCTCCGATGCCCACCACGCAGAAGGTTATATTCGTGACTTTCTGATGCGAGCAATATAACGTATACGTCGTCTGGAGATTCTTAGATTAGAATTACTCTGGAATTTGTTTTTCAAGCTAATAATGATTAATTACAAGAAGAGTTTTGCAATTTGTCTTGCTGCCACCTTTTAGGGATAAAACTTTGTTTTTTTTTTTTTTTTTT
>NW_017279267.1:4834516-4873380 GCF_001594065.2 Cyphomyrmex costatus | reverse complement strand
AAAATCTTTTTTTTTTTTTTTTTTTTTTTGAGGGGGAGGAAGAAGGCGGATTTATGATTCAACGAGGAAGAATAGAAAAAGGGACCCGAAAAAACGAATGTATACGTGGCACCATTCAACCGCAAGATTAGGTTCGCGCGCAATTTACGACAGCGATTTTATTCCTATACGAACTTTCATATAAAAGCTTTTTCCTGTAAGCTGCGACACGGGATTTGGACTTTGGGGCTAAGCATTAAGAGAGGCATTGCGTCGATCAGGCGCACCGCGACGAATTAGTAATACTTGTACAAGCTTCGATTTCAACCGGGTTGCTTATAGAGAACGATACCACGATACATCGAAATAGGCGTTTGTATCTTTAAACCCTCGTTATAAAAAGATCGTTCTTAAAGCACGAAAAATGGTTATCTCGATGAATTGGCTTTATCGTAATCGAAATAGACTAAAGTACCTAATTTTGTAAATATATATATAATATATATATTGATGAGAATATTGATGAATTATTTATTATAAAATATCTACAGTGATTAAAGTAACTACAACAACTTTTTCCAATTCTTTCCAGGTATCGAGATGACGCGCTCTGTTGGACAGACAGGTAAGGAACTCATTATATTTCCGTATTAACTTGTTCTCGCTTACATTCATTGACGCGAATTACGCGATCGAGAAAGCTTATACGATCTTCGCAAACGTTATTCACCGATGACCGGGCGGCATCTGTAGCGCGTCAGAGCGAGGAGGAAACCAATCTAACTAATAATACAAAGCGAGGGTATGAAAAAGGAGCGGTCTCGATGGACGGCCGAAGAGATATAAAAGATCTCGTTGGCGAGGTGATTGATACAGAGAGATCGACGTCGCGACGCAATTCCATTGTTCAAAGTGAGCGCTGCGGCGCGCACGCAGAAGCAACGAGCGAAGCATCGAGGTCTGGCACGAGATTCTTACCCACGGATATAAATCAACTCTCTTCGAGTGACGAACGAACGCAGAATCGGCACGAAGCCGTTTCACGGACCACCGTATGTATACACGCGTGTATACGCAAGGCTTAAAGACCCCTGTATCGGATTCTGCCCACGAACAATTTTGTCAAAATTCTACGAGAGAGAGGAAGGTACAATTTCTTGCACTGAAAAAAATTGTACCTTCCTCTCTCTCGAAAAAAATAATATATACAAATACTTATGGAAAACAGCCAAGCCGAACAATGCATTTTATCATCGTTACATTCAGTCTATCGAATACTTATCAGCTACTGAATCTTGCGTGTCCTCCAACGTGAGGAGGAGCTGTTGCACCTTCGAGATTTTATTTGTAAAAGATATACAAATAGAAAATTGACGAACGTAAAAGAAAGTCGACTTAAGCTTTACGATGTTGTTTACGACGATCCGTGTTTATTCGGAAAAAAAAAAAATACACATATCCGCGAACGGATTTCCATTATGCATAATCACGTGGCGCGTAGGAAAATATAATTAACGACGGCGACGCGGACTCTCGTATCGCCGTAATTAACCGCGAGCGATTTCACGCTAATTGCAAACAACGGAACGCGATTAATGACGCGCGGATCGTTATCGGTTTACTCCCGTGTCTGTACACACTTCTCTGTCACTCGCGAATCTTCGAGCTGTCACTCATTTACCGCGTTCTGCATGAAAAATCTCACGCGCCGTGGTATTTGAACGCGCTGAAATTAATGAGACATCCTCCAACACATTATACGTCATTACGGTATCGCGGGAAATATATCTCGACGATAAATAAACCGCGCGTGTATTATAGCGATCGAGTAAAATATTGGAGGGAAAATTATCTGAAATAGCACGCGACGATTGCGAGAGCGTACCGTTTTAGCGTCTTATATGGTATAAATTATACAGATTCAAAGTGATTATTAAGCAGCAGAGGCGATTGATCAATGAGAAAAGGAGCACTAGGATAAAAAGATGCACAAGGGCTATCTGCGAAACTCGTCCGGAGCAGGTTGATAATTATTGAAGTATCGATTAAATGCTCCGTTCACCTTGATTGATCAGCATTTATATCGTGGGTACATCTACCTTGTCGGTTCCCTACAATTTTAAACCGGGTGCCCCATCCTCCCATCGCGGGCTTTTAAGCTGTAATGCGGCTGTTTTCGTTCCCGCTAATAGCGCCGTTAAGAGAGCGAAATGTTAATTATATTACTCATAATCGCCAACGCAAGATTATCTGCTGATGATCGTTTCTTCCAATTTTCATTGTACACACCACGGTTGAGAAATTATCGTGATTTACGATTAGTTCTACAATCGTTATTGTGAAGAGAGCCGAGGTCTCGCTCGAGATTTCCAATTATAAATTCATAAATACGCGGGCGAGGAGAGACGAGAGAGATCGTATCGTCGAGAGCGCGGAACGTCGGATCTCGTCGCGATGGGGGAATCGTGGGCGAAAAACACGACGAGAGGTTTCGCCAGCGCGCGTGTCGTCCGGTTTTCTCCCGCTCGAATTCGCGCTCCTCGCGCGGCGGTTGCGAGTTCACCGAGCCCTTAAAGAATCGCGGCCGCACGTATTTTTTTGCCGACCACCGCGATTTAACTGGATGTCGTTACTACGTTGTCCGGGCATTGTTGTCGGTCTCCCCGGGCCCCGTTCATCGGTTTGCCCTCGCCCTCCTCGCCACCGCCGCCGCCGCCGCCGCGCCGCTCCACTCCCTTCTCTTCTCTCACATCCCGCGTTCGCTCACTCGCCGCCGATCTCCGATCCTATATTTATTGTATCGAAGAGACCAGAGCCGCCGCATTCCTCGCGCATGCGCCGCTCCCGCCTTACTCGTCCCTCCACGAGAGATCACCCTTCGCGTGCCCCTCTCCCTTCTCCTTCTTCACCGTCGCTTCTGCTCGCTCGGTTCCCTCGCTATTCCATCTCGTCACTGTCGACGGTTCGTCCATATACCGAGATACACGCGCGGACCGCAGGTTGCACCTTTTCTCGCGAAATTCACTTCGCATGGCCGATTTTCCTCTCTTTTTTTCCTCTTTTTTTCCTTCTTTCAATTCGCCCGATCGAGGTAGCGTTAACGAGAAGAATATGAAAGAAAGACAATATTGTTACGCTTGTCCGGATAGTTGTAATAGCGTGGCACTATTAAACCAAAGCGTAAAAAGTAAAACCGCATTTTGCATCGCCTTAAGCGGTAACTCGATCAGCCAGAAAATGTCGACGCGTTTAGTCCTCTCGCAGTTATACGGACAAGTATACCTTACGCAAAAACGTTTCTTACTGAATCCCTCGCTCGATTTCCCGTTTCGAGAGATCAGTGTCTATTACGGTTGCGAAAAATTCTCTCTTTATTTTATTCCAGCGCCTTGTGTGAATAAACCTTGAAAATAATTTCCCGTTTGCAAGAGAATCGACGAGAGAGAAGGACTATAAGGGCGTCGAAACAATGAGGTTGTACGGGTAAAGTAACGTTCGCGGAATCTCTATCGCGAAACAACGACGACGATGACGGCGAGAAAGAAGCTCTGGCAGCTCGGGAAGAAGGATGAAGTAACGAACGAGAGACAGACGCGCTCGAAGTAGACGAGGCTGATGTTTTATGCCAAATTAAACGATACTATCCCGTACGCCACCTCGTAGAGACCAGTCTTCGTTCCACTGCCATTTTCGGAAAACCGCATTTTACACCGGCTTAGCTGACAAAAAGCGTGTATAATTGCGCACAATACGGCGGACAGCCCGACAAAAATCCAAGCGTCGTTTAATAGCACGCGAACTTTGGAATCACGGCGCGACAGTGACCGAAAAACACGCGATGCGCGATGGTCCGTGATTCTAATGCCGCGGCTAAAACCAACGTGTGAAAAACAGGGCGGATTTACTACTGTAGGGTGGACTGTACGATCCGCGTACACCTATATATATATATATATATATATATATATATATATAGGCGTACACCGCGCGACGAAATGCTTTGAACGGATCCGATACCTATTAAGATCGTAGAAAACGGATCTGCCTCGAAATTGCCTAGTCAGGATGATCCTTCCTGTCGATTCGCCACGCATTTTTAGCGCCAGCGATACAAAACACCTCGAGTTAGTCGCGCTGCATACCTAGCTACGCGTCCGATACATCAAATTACATCACTAGTGCAGCGGTTAATCCGTATACAGGACGCGAAAAGATAAGCTCTCTCTCTCTCTCTCTCTCTCTCTCTCTCTATCTCTCTCTGGTGTCAAACGTCATTGGTGAAACTGTAGAAAGAGACGTCGTGGGACCTGCCGCGATAATACATAGTTGCTTTCCATCTTCGCACAAGTGATATCGAGTCTGAATTACTTTAGTGACAAAGCAAATTGTGTAACAACACAGGTTTACAATCTCACTATTAACGAAGAAACTCAGTTGACACTCACTTGTCATGAAAAGGAAAACGTGCGTTCAACCGAGTTAATTAGAGAATCACCTAAATTTGATGTAAATGGGAAGCAACTAATGTGTCACGAAAAGTGGAACACATCGCGGTGAATGTATTGGATTCGATTCGAACGATCTGATCTGAAACGAATCTACAGAACTCAGCTATAGGGAAGGAATATAGAGAAAAGGTGTGCGAAGAGCGGAGAACGTGAACGATCGTCGCGGTACGCACGCGTGTACTTTGTGGTCACCCGTGGGGCTCTCCCCATTCAACCGGTGGCTCGACTCGCCCACTCGTTCGTTCATTCATACGCGGGGAACGCGATTTGAATCGATAAGCAAAACTCGGAAGCGCGTCTTCCTCCTCCGGTTAAATCCGCTCTTGACCTCCGGAGCGGCGAAAATCATCCTTCGCTCGCGCGTCTCATTGCGTCGCCTGTTGTGTAAACGTCGCTATCCACTGTGACTCAAGCCCTTGAGTTAAATAACATTTTGTTATTTTTAACTTAACGCACTATTTTTATAATTATAGTTTCAAAGTGAACAACGTATGCATGTGTAGTGAATAAATTTGACGATGTATAGAACAATTGATATTATAATTCAAATCGAGTCAATTTGACGTTATGAATTTAACAGCATTCCAGCTACAGCAATATAATAACAATGCTAATAAATAACGATAAACGACATTATACGACATGTGAATACACAACTAAGTAACGACAAGGCTTTATTAGCCTGGAGATTAGGTGCTTAAATGACACTTTGATATGTAAATTTATATACGTGTCCAATTCCGTAAACTGCGTGCAAATACTAATAAATAATAAATAAATATTAACTGATAAAGCACTAACGATGATATCATCTGTGCTCGCTTAGGTGCTTCTGCCGTGTCGCTACTGCAGCTTCGAAGCAAGACGCGACATAAGAAGCTGCACTTAATCGCATGAAATTCGAACCTTTTACAATTGACTGTTTAAATTCCTTTTTATTCGCGCGAAATGGAGACAGCGTCGATCCGTCGTAAGGGTATAATCCCATTAGATTTTAATCGATGATCCCTTCTACGCTTAGGGTCCGACTGAGGGATAAGGTTGCGGCGTGAAAATAGATACACAAGCTACCGCGGAGATACGACGTCGTCGTTTTATTGGCGTCGCGGGGTTCCAGATCTCACGGTCAAATGAAGACGGAACACTGACGCGTTCCGCTCCAGCCTGACAATGTTAAAACCTCGACTGTCAAACATTTCAGTCTTATTCATACGAATATTATCAATTTATTCCGACATAGCTTTCCATTTTATATCCATTCAGATCTATTTAGCGCTTATCGATGAGTGCTTTCGATGAGTTCGATATCCTAGCCAGACTGATAACGTATGAAGTATGATTTCCGCTCGATTTCTTTATCACCTACACTATTCTTCGTCATCGTGCAATAATATCATCTCTTCGATGAATGGTAGAAAGGTCCGTTAATATCCTCTCGCCTTCCCGCACAGCGCGGTTGCATTGTATTGGCGAGAAAAGGCACGCGCAGCAAAGATCGCCGGCTGGTGGGGATGACGTTTTGGGGTTGACGGGGGTGAAACCCTCGAAGAGCACGAGGGCTACACGCGCCGATGACACTTACGCACACGTTCTCAAGACCGGTCGTCGCGCGGATGTTCCCTCGTTTTACTTTCGATACGACCGCGTTCTAATATACCGAAGTTGTTTCGCAAATTGCGTAACCGGTACTGTTTTTGCTCGCATTAATCGCGCCGAACGTCGAAAAAAATTGTAACAAAATTATCGTAATTTGTGATCGATAACATATTGTGCATGTAGAACGTTTCACGTTCCACTGTGATCTTATAACAACTACTGTGCGATAAATCGACAATTCATCGCGACAAAAAAAAGTAGAGATGATTCATAGCAGCGCGAAAGACACGAGGCCAGTTTTTTCCTAGTACAAAAATTAGTTACGTCCATATTCTGTTAAACGTTAGTCGAGAGGGAGAAAAGAAATCTGCTAATGAATACACGAAATGTGGCAATCGGCAGACCACATATACGCGACCCCGCGTTTATACAGCTGCGGATGAACAGTAACGAATTTCACTCGTGGTTTCATTCTAGGAAACCGTCCATGGACGACGTCGGAAATCCTACCTCCGTCAACGCACGGTGAGTACTTCTCTCAGTCCCGATTCGCGTTCTACGAAATCGCGCAAATTTATTACGCACGCCTCTTTCTTATCTCAGGTAGTGTCCTAAGAACGGAGAACACAGAGGTCTGTGCAGATTTTAATACGTCTACTACCATATACACCGATGATACACTTAACAATCAAGTTACGTTCACGTTAGACTGAAATTCACATATCGGCGATTTTTGAAGGCGCCGCGCGCATCTCCCGTAAAAGGTAAATCGAGCATGTAACGTTCTTTCGGCACTATACGGATGATTACATTTTAACGATGTTACAAGCGCTCGTAACGTTCGTTAATATCGACATCCTCCTCCCTATCGAGTGTCCGAAGTGGCGGAGCGATTTCCGTAGGTAAAACCTTCACGGGTAAATCTTATCGACTACGATCTACCCTTCGTTCTCCATCGAGAGCGGCCTATCTGCCGCCGTAACAATTGAACCCGTAATAGAATCACATTTATTCTTATTACCCGACGAGGTCAACCGACCAGCAAAACTTCGAGACCTTCTCCTTACTCCCATTCGACTTCGGATCGGCTTTCCTAAAGCCATTCCACGACCTACGTTATTTTTCCCCCGAGCTCTCCCGTCGTTTTCTCGTCGCCATCCTACGCCGCGTTTTCACGGCTCGCTTTTGTTTACTCCCGCGCGGTTTCGATGCGATCCCAAATGAAAAGAGCATGTATCGCGAAATAAATACAAACGCTATTAACTGGAACAGAAAAATCGCGCGCGACGTGTATCATCGAGATAAGCGCAAGATGTAATCAACGCCGCCGTGTTTCGTTAGCCAACGATCCGACGTATTTAATATGTATAACCGTGACTCACGCACACCACCCACCTACGTCGCGCGAAGAATCTGCCACTTTGTATCTTGCTCCGCATCTCGTGATGTACCTTGGAAGTTAAACTGCAAGGCCATCAAAGACTTTAACCGGGTTATGGAGATGCCGCTTTCGAGATAAATCACAGAGTTTTTGCATAAAAATTCTTCCAACTGAACTTTGCGGGCTCTCTCTCTCTCTCTCTCTCTCTCTCTTGCTTTTTTTTTTAACAGGTGAAGTAAAAATGTTAACCTATGATACCACCTCTACACCAATTTGTCAGTTACGAAACTACATACAGAGTCAGTACGTAACGCGTAAAATATTGAAAAACCAAAACAGCGAATCATCGCAGAAGCAACGTACGCGATGATAAAGGACGGTGGGCGTTGCGAGGTGCATCGTCACTGGTATAACCGACGCCCGAGGCGACAGCCTTACGACGAGATGGGTTCTCTCGAGCCACCGTGCCGCCGCGCTGCATCTGACGAGAACTGTACGCAGATACAGAAATTTCGCGAGAACGGAGAAGGTAATCTCCGCGTATAGTGTAGTATATTTCTTCGTCGTGGCCCGCTTACGTGATTATTTTTTTCTTAACACGTTCCGTGCCGGGCTAATTTTAAGCGACTTGACCATCACGCTGTGTGAGTCATAATAGATGATCCATTTTTATTCTATTTGTTGATTAATATAATTTAATAATTGTAAAACGAATTACAAAAATTATTATTATCACAAATATTATAATTACGTATGTATGACGTCAAAAATTATTTTGTAATTAAACTGAAAAAAATTATTAAATTTTAATAAATACTTGTTTCAATAATACTAACTAAAGAACATTTCTAAATAGTAAATAGTTATCGATAAAAAATTATACTTAAATCAAATTAATGGCTCTTGTACCAAATAAATACATACACGTTTATATTTAAATACATATATATTTAGTTGCTATTATTCAAACAAATAATTATTCATAATTTATTAAAACTTAGTATATTCTTTCAGTGTACACGTATTTCTTTTCAAGTTGAAATATCCAACAACAGATCGAACGGGAAGTCAAACGTGGATGATGATTCACGCGGCACGGAAGGTGTTGAACCTCTCGCGGACGAAAATCTCGGCAGATCGGCAATTGCGATTTCGTCTTTCGGGAAGAGTTCGATGAGCGGTCGAGCCTGTCGCGAGCGCACGAGCGTTAGCAACGGAAAGAGACTCCTTCGGTGCCACCATTAATATTAATGCATTCCGTCGTATTCTCGGCCGTATTGTACTCGCGTCGACGACGACGACGCAGCCGCCGCGTCCAACAATATCGCCCTCGCGTTTCTGTAAATGACACTGCACACAACGCCCGTCTCTCTTTACCGCACCGACCGCGGAGCCGACCGGAGAGTGCGGCCGGAACGGAGCGGAGTTTTGTCTGGCGGAGCTGAATATTCACGCCGGCCAATAAATAAAACTCAAAGGAGGAAAGCGAAACAACGAGCCGCATTTTTCCCCGCTCGCTTTTCTTACTTCGTTGGCCTCTCCCCTCCCGAGAGGAGAGACCTCCGGAGAGAGAGACCGCATTGTCGCATGGTTTCCTCCCGTCTTACGAAACGCGCCGGACAATGCGCGTTTCTACGCTTTTGCCTCCGCTCGTAGCCGATGCGACGTCAATCTGCCGCTCTCGTTTCACCGTCGATTGCCATACCGAGAAGGCGCTACTCGATCTCGATGAGTGAAAATTGTATCGCGCAATTTATATTGTCACGCTTTAATTTCACTCGCATTAAAACACAAAAGCTTCTTTGAAGCAATACGCGTGCTTTCACGCTCATTGCATCAATTGATATCAAACTCGAAATGCATTGAATTTGAGTCATACGAATTTCTTACGAGAGTGCTGTGTATAGCAAGCAAGATTTAGAGAAGAGATATGTTCCACACAATCACAAGTATAATAATCACAGAGTGCTCGCTTCTTTCGAACAAAATTCTTTTCGAAATTCTATATCGGTCGATACAAAGTTACAGAATTTGACATTTTTGGATACGATATTACAACGGTAAATTATGTCGTTAGAAAGTTGTTGGAAACCTATTATACTGATAAGTGTCGTTCTACTTTTATTAATCACTGGAATGTCAAGAAAAATAGAATGATGTTTGTGCCGACTCGCGTGTCACTATAATGCCTGTTTCTACCAATGATTCAACTTTAATCTCTGTTCAACTTGCTCTTCATCTCTTTCTAATTTCTTAGAACTGGAAGAAGACGAAAAGTTAATTGAACGGAGATTAAAATTAAACTATTAACACCCACACTCACAGGAAAAATTTCTGGATTGAATGCCGTTACTCCTTGATCTACCATAAAATAGGATCGACATAGCGACAATCGTATTTATCGTTGAGAAAAAAATATTTTAGTCTTAAATGAAAAATTCTTTAACTCTAGAATAAAATAATCTTTATATTATTCTATTTTCTCGAAAAGGTTTAGATTGGTAGCAACCCTATAACATTCTTGAATTAATATAAAGAAGGACTGAGAAATAAGATTCGAGATGGGACATCCCGACATTCTGAAGTATTTCTAGGGGCTTATATATTTCGGATCCATTATTGCGTTGTCACCGCAGTTTCATAACAATGATAACGTGCGATAATCCTGTGTGATTATTCAGCATCATGCGTGAAAGGTACGCACTTTATGGCGTTATAGGGACATCGATAATGATGTATTCTAAACGTAAGAATATATGAACTTGAAATCAGATGTGTCACACTAAGGTCTTAAGATAACAAGTCAATCTTATATAATTCGAGGGAGAAGAATAGGAATTACCGGTTTAATTTTATACTGCGTAAAGTCGAGATAAGATTAAATAGGTCAAGAATATTTTTCGTTTCGTTATCAGAAATTCTTTCTGTGAGGGGATAGTCGGGAACGCGATCTCTTTCCCTCGACTCTTCCGGTTTGGCAGACGCCGACAGTGGGCACGATCGACCAGCATCGGAACGGAAACAGGTTGGTCGAGTTTTAAGCAGTCCAAAGACGTATCGCAAATTAGAAGAACGTGCGTCCGGCGAGTACACGTGGCGCCTGTGCCGCGACGTCGAATTTCAGCACGCGGCCCGCGTGCAGAATTCCTAATAAGTCAGCGCGGCTAGACAGAAGTCTCGCGCGCACCCGCGTATATTCGCATGCGGCCTGCTCGCGGTGGAGACGTAGCGACGTCACGGATACGTGGGATTCCTCTCGAGCAGCTGGATCACGTGCACCGGCGGAACGTGAGGCTAACTTAAATGCGAATCAGGAACTGCAACGCGCGCGCCACGCCGCGCCGCGTTGCGGATTTTGAATGCCGCTCGTTCCGATCTCGATTGTCTTTTTCTTTTTCTTTTTTTTTTTTTTTTCTACGTTTTCGCCCTCGTCAGCCCGTCACCTCTATCACTGTCCGACTTAAGAATCGAAAACTTATGCCGTCGAAACCGATCGACATTTTGCCCCGACCGGATATCGCCGAGGAGAAGCAAAGGATCTCGCACCGTCAGGAATTTTAAGCACGATGCTCATCTCAGTCGGTGCTTTCCATTTGATTTCACACAAATCGATACAAAAGCAGCCGTTCTATTTTTCTTGACATTCCGGGAGTAACGAAGATAGAAACGATCACACTCGTGTCGTCGACTTGTGGATCACCAAACACGGGAGGGAAGCACTCATTGAGAAAGCAATACCGAATACACTACTTCTACGTGGAATATTGATGATATCTGCGGATTTATGCAAATCGCGGTAATTATGCTGATACCGTTATTTCGACGATTGTCCGCGACATCGAATTCAAGCGATACTTTTTCTTCAAACGAAACACCGCGCGGAATGTAAATGTTGCGACGAAAAGTTTCTCGGCATAAAACCAAGGGAGTAACAATAGGTATTTTCATTAGTCGAGTGGTTCGGTCCAACGGTAGATATTTGATTCGCTTTTTATCGCACGGCTTCGCATTCCGGTCCGCGTAGTCGCTTCGTCGAACAGGATCGGAAAAACGCCCGCGACGCTGCAGACTTCTCGATCGTATAATGTCGGAAGAAACTCCGCTTAGAAGTAAATAGCATTGTGAATACACTGCGAATGGTGCGCTTTATTTATTCCGGAATTTCGTTTCGCGCGCAAGAAAGCCCCCCGTTGTTATTGCTCTCTTATAAAGTAAAATAATATCTCGAATGTTTTCTCTCTCTCTCTCTCTCTCTCTAGAGAGAGAGAGAGAGAAGTAAAACGCGTCCACGAGTTTACCTCCCTTAACTCTCGCGCGACGGATTTAAAAATTCGCCCGTAAACTGCACGAGGCCGATGTCTTATCTAATCTTAATATAATTGCGAGAACGCGCGTCATATAAAATAGCTTATTATACTATAGAAAAAGTTGATTCGGGGACTATAATACAGGGTTTGGAAATTAGCCTCGCCCGTCTGCCTATCTACAATGGTGATGATTATGTCTACTTATAGGTATAACTACCTACGTGCGCCAAACTACCCGTCTACCGTCTGAAATAATCTTCGCGGTCCTGCCTTCGTCTCGCCCCCTGCTCGTCCGAGCTGAGCTTGTCGAAACTAGTTTATGAAACGAGTTCGGAACCAATGACCTCTCCTCCGCGTAGTTCTACGATATACCACGGTATAGTGACGAAGCTTGTTTATGTGTTACAGATTTGAGGAGAGACACTACGCTTTCGAAAGGTACGCTGCTCAAAACTTCACTCAAAATGCATGCCGTTGCTTTTTTTTTTTTTTCCCACTATAATATACGTTCACGGTATTTTCCCTTTATCCCTGCGTGAAAGTCTGCTGGCTTCGTTTAGATCTGTGCCGGAAAAGGCGTAGTGTACAACACGATGAATGATCTTAACGCTTATTAATAGTAGCATTCTTTAATATGTGATTGGTTTATACATTTAGATCCACAGGGAGGAGCTAAGGGCAAGACCAATCATGTTAAAGAATTTTATTATACAACAGCTACATTTTCTGCTGAACACAATGATGCATTCTTCCACATACACACACACCATGTATGCACGAAACTCTTAAGACCGAACAGTCATTTAAAAGCGAACGTTACCGCAAAATATGTAAGTGGCATCCAAACGCGACGTAGACGCGCGATCCTCTCTCAAAGCTATACATTATACATACGTGTTATTATCACGTATGCGCCCTATAATAACGACTTTTTGCATGGCGGGCAAACTATCGAATGAACGTCGTGTGTTCGGTGACGAAAACGCGATTATGTAAAAACAAGTACCTATATACGAGTGGAGCGCGCGCCGAATTGCAAAGCGGCAGATTTCGGGGCTGTCGAATTGCGCTCGTTGTATTATAATATAATGCACGGCCCTTTTGTTTTCCGCGTGATGATTGCAGCCGAGCGTCTTGTTCTCACTCCTTATCTCATCATTCGTGCCTTCGAGACCCGAAGGAATTCGTCGCGTCCAAATTTTGCTCATTTATATACATATATACGTTTAGCTTTACATATTGCTCTTTTAATCATCGCGATTATACAGTCGATCGCGTTTTATTGGCACGACGAGCTTCCTTATTACGACAGAAAGTAGGAATGCAACTTATGGAGCGTCAAGAGGGTACGGGCGTATATATAGAGTTCAATGCTCGATTCAGCTCGGCACAATTCCACCCGGCGACGAGCCCTACGACCGTCTTAAAAGACGTTTTAAATCGGCGTGTCGTGAAAGAATCCCATAGAGATGCGGCATATAAAGGCATTCCACCAACCAACCCACCTCCCTGCACCTTTTTCTACTCTCATCAACGTTCGACGCATCAATCTATCCCATTTCCCTCGTCCGGCTCATTGCGTATTTCCCGTAACGCGTATTATTCGCCCCTGAATAATTTATGTATTATTTTCCCGTCATCAGCGATCTCTCGACGATGCATAATTTATACGATTTCGCGTTATGATTCATTCGCGCAAGCGCCGCGCCGCGCCGAGCCGCGCCGCGACGTTCGCCTCCTCCAGAAATTTGCGATTCCATCAGACGTATCGTGCGAGACGTTAATAATAAAAACGGAAAGGCATACATTTGAGGACTGCCGCGACAAGTGCGGGCCTCTCTCCTATTCATTTATTCCATAAATCTGACGATAAATAACCGACATATTGGGGCGCTCGCGTGGCTCCGGATCCCACAAATGCGCCGGAACGCATTTAAAATGTATTGAACTGTCACGGAGCAGTGGTTTTCCGGATTTTTACATTTTTCATCGGCGCCCGGGTGCAGGATTAGTGAGTTATTGTTGTTCTAAGTGCGTCGGTCAAAGGGAGTGAACCCCAAGTTCTGCCGCGGTAATCCTGACCATAACGGCTCGCACCCCACAAAAACCCCTCCTCCCTCCTCGCTGACTTTCTCTCGGGCCACCCCTCGGCCCGAAATCTCACGCCAAATAGCCGTTATTTGCCGATGCGTTTGTTGAATTTCGCAGCCGAGTATCATTTTCACGATTTTTGTGCTAAATACATATCGATTTGCGCCGCGTGAAAGCGTTTATTATCGCAAGCGCGCGATCGAGATACGGCAAACGATACTTTGCGGCAGCTTTCTTCGAGAATACCTATATAATCTGCGGAAGAATCGCCGAAACCATTGACAAAGAGAAAAAAATAATAGCGCGATCGCTATTACAGGGCATACAGACCAATTTGATGTTAGAAACGAGGCAGTATGTTGTAGTGAACTCGACAGATATCGACCTCCGAGTTTGTACCTCATTTTCATAGATACATATTTGCACGGCATTTATAGCGACGTTTTCACACGCAGGGAAACTTTTTACACGCACATACACGTTTCCCTATTAATTTCCAATGATTGAAAGAGGTTTATGTGACTGGATGTCTCATCGTTGAATTTAAATCGATCTTTTCATGTACACGATTTCCTTCAATCACCGTAAATAATATTTTTAATGGAATAATTTCAATCGTATTTCCACGCTTACAGTGATTTATTATTTGTTCTCATAATTAAGATAATATATCAATTTTTATTGATTTTTTATCTTCCGCGATATTTTTCAATATTATATGACAATAATAAAATGTCGTTATTATAAGTTTGGTTAATGTTATCATTAAGCATGAATGAATAGGCTATGAAAGATTATGATGAATTAACATAATAAAAATCAATACAATTTATTATTAACACATAAATATAATTGTCATTAATATATAAATGCATTATTTATTAGCATGTTTTTACTAAATTACTTTATTAATTATATAGAAACACACGCTACGTGATTATGATTTGCATTAATTTACGTTAATTTTTGTGTATTAATTATTTGCACTAATCTATCTTAGCGTATTCATTTCAAGGCAACAGCTGTATGAGGTATTACAATTGTCTGTATTATTTGCAAATCCTTTACTCTAATTCGAAATCATTTCAGACTCACCGATACGATGTGCAGCAGCGGATCGTAGTGTCGACACTACGTCGTTATCTGTAAAATACAAAACCGAAATTATATAGCAGCAAAACAATTAATATTTAACTCTGTGGAAGTCGCGAGGCTAAAATTTTTACAAAAGATCGCGTGTTTCTGAGAGATAAGAGATATCTGCATATATGAATTTATATAAATTGATTGTACTCCAACTTTCTGATCAAAAGCGTGTATACTGATTAACAGGTTTCGAGTTACGTATGCAGTTTGTAAAAATATTTCCGAAATGGCACCGACAAAGCAGGTTACTCAGTTGACGCGTTTTACTTTTTTAAATAAATTTCAATGAAAATATAAACCGCCCGCGACTTCTTGAGAGTTAAAAGAAATTATTAAGCAATACATACATATATAAAATAATTATCATTTTTCCGAAAAGATTTCTTTTTAAATACAAACTTTTGTAAAATTACTATTAAAGTTTCATAAAATTGTATGAGTAGAAATCGTTTTGTCCGATCTTTGAATCATTCGAAAGGAAGAACGGAAACCGATATAATTGACTAAGAGGGACTCACCCCTGGATTGCTCCGCCGTCGCCTCCCAGGCCTCCTCTCGACTTCCGTTGCACAACACACACTCGCGAAAACGCAGCTAATCACGCATCGCGTACTATGCAAAATCGCACGGCACTCAGAACGGCACTTCCGATATAAGTACGCGACGTATTTCTACGAAATACACGAAATATTAGTAGTAACATCAGTTCTCGTTAATTATTCGACACGACAACTCGCGGATCTCGCAAAACGCGTTCTCCGAGTTCGGAGATATCCAAGTCGACGTGAGATTCAGAGTCCGGCGTGAAGGCACGTTCGTATTCCAATAAGTATCGTCGCGAGAAACGATCACCTTGCGTAAACTGCAACGGAGTGGCAAGTTTTCAGTTTCCTCCTCGGCTATCCGCCATGATGACTTTACGCGAAGGAGTCACACGAAGTACGCCGCGAGAAATCTCGAGACGCTTGCGACGAGTTAATCGACGAGTTAATCGTTACGAGCTAATGAGAGATGGAGCGAATCGATAATCGCTCGTCGTAAAAGGTCGTGAAGAACGATCGTCTTCCTACAATTCGTCCATTATCGCGTCCGATCCGACAGGACACAACGCGAAATATCAAATAATAACCGTTAGAGCGTCGGTAGATAAATAATAAGTATTCATTGTGGTAACCTTGCGGGCGCGTGTCGTGCCGGGCGCTCGCGGGAAAGCGTGACGTATACGTGATAAACAACTTCGAAAATTAACGTACTCCGATAATCCGATGCCATTATTTTTCGTCCAATTCCGAGAAGCAGCGAGTGTCGCCGGTCGCGTATCTCGCGTTTCCGCTCCGCGCTTTCCGTCTGTTCACGTCGCTCGCACTTTTTGCACTCAAAATCTTCGCTTTCTCTCTCTCCCTCTCTCTCTCTGCAACGCCCAAATATACGGTTATCTCGTTTCAACTGCAGTAATGTTCGGGTATTTCGAGCAACGTGAAGTCGTGAACGAACCTCTGTACCGCTGACTGACGTTGAATCTAGCCACGGAATCCTGAGAATGTCGTTTCTTGTGCCAGTGATTAATAATTTCACAATAATCGTGCGACCTCTATTAAGCCCGATCTACATAAAATGCATTTTAGATGGTGCATCGGTCGATCTCGAAGCGTCACTTTTAAAATTGACGCATCGGATTGGCTGATGCGATTCGCGTTTTACGTACAGATCGAATCTCGAAGCTCCACGAGCTAGATTATCCTCGGCTAATTTCAAGGCGAACAATTCACGACGGAACGCGACGCGTGCGGTAATGATTGCTCGTCCCTGCTCGTCAAATAATTCACGATACAGGTACATGTCGACGTATGTTTATTTTCAAAATTGCCGTTTATTTAAACCGCTTTACACTTAGCGTTGAATATTCTGCATATCCATTGTTCACATTTTGTTTATGCTTGAGTGGGCGGGTTACGATACCGATTGTTGCACCATTGTCTTTCTAAAAGCGACAGTAATAGTATATAATGGAGCACAATTGTTCTCTATATAATTTGACGTTACCGATTTGTTCCAAATTAATTACTTCTATTTGTACGATTAACTGCTCGCATGCGTCTCGGAACGGAAATTATCTTTCAAAGCAGATTCTACGCCGTTTATTCGTTATTCGTCAAAGGCATTATGGCGACGAAAAGCTTGCTGCCTCGTTGCGATATTTATGTAAAATAATTATTTCTCGCGAGAACGAAGCGCAAAGATTTGTTCGCGTTGCTTAAAATCCTTTAAAATGTCTGCATTTAAAATAAAATAACTTCTATTTAAATTATTTAGAGTGGAATCTTCTACTGGTCTTAAAAAAGAGTGGCTTGATTTTCAATCTTTAAGAGAAATTTCATTCCTTTCCGTGAGATTCATTCTAAAACGAATTTAAAAGAGAAGTTTACTCGATCGTTGAAAAGAGAGAATTAAACGCAGATTTTGAATGCAAAAAGTGCAAGTAACGCGAATAGAGGATCAATTATGTATCGTGAAACCGGATGAAAATTAAAATGAACAAATTATAGAGAGATACTCACTAGAATATTTATAATTTCATTCAATATGTAACGCGCGTAAGTTGCCGGTCGAATGATTCGTGTAACAGAAATCCATGATGTATGTATCATTACTATGCTATAAGTATATCGCGTATATGTCGTGCGAAGTGCGTATGATCGCGTACAATTAATATTGACGCGAAGACGGGATTAATACGTTTTCGCGAGTGTTGTGCTTTTACCGACAACAATCGAAACTGACAATGAGAGGAGGCGACCTGGCTGATGTCATCGGGCGACGGCGGAGCAACCATCAGAGGTGAGTAATTTGTTTTATTTAATAATTTTTTATGTGTTATATAGCTGACTTAATCATTCATATCTGTTCGATGCGCCAACAATTATTTTTTGAAAAATTAATTACTTTGAACGCTGCTTTAATTTCGATAAATATATGTATTTTGCAGATCAACGTAGTTCACAAGTCCGCTGTTGCGCTTCGTATCGGTGAGTGACAAACTATCTTACTTTTATTCGAGGCAATGAATTTGTAAACATTTAGCTAGACGTGCATAAAATGTTTATATAGTTGTATATATTTATAAAATTATTAGCTTGAAAATAACACAGAAACAAGTTTTATAAATTTGTTGCTTGAAATGCACAGGTTAAAATTAATTTAATCAATTATCTGAATCTTGATCCTATAATTCATCGATTACATACAAGGACATTATCTAAAATAAAAAAATGGATATCTATCCAAGAAACGATAAAGAAAATAAAAAGAAATTCACGATTATACTCCAAATAATTTATTTTGTGCAAAATACAGTGATCGTATTAATTATATTTATTTTTCTAACGAATCAGTTAATTCGATTGTTCATAGTTTTTCCATCCACTGATGCTGCTCAATGCTTAAGAACCAAAAAGACAAACTCATCTGAAAAAATCGACATTGTCTCAATAATAATAATGCATATGACAAATGTAGTTATATAACTTAAATTTTATATGATAGTCACTCTTACTCATAATTCCAATTTAATAAAGCTAGAGACATTTTCTTATTACAATTTTCGGTCTTGATTAATTTATTAATATAATTACGAAACATCCTACGTAAAAAGTTTATCACGAAACTGTTTCCAGCGACGTAATCGAGTGAAGAAAATAAAGACAGTAGGAAAGGCGAGATAGGTATCAGATTGTTGCAAGATTTTTACTTGTGGATTAAACTCGTGACATTAATGGGTGCGGCAGGACAATTCACCCCAATTAATCCTGACGTGCGAGGGAGGAAGCGGATCTTATACGAGATCAACTAAGACTGGGAGCATCCTAATCTGCATCGGCAGATTGCTCTGAGAATTGACACCGAGAATTTTGCCTCCACCCTTCGAAGCGGTAGCATTTGACGTCTCATCTTGAATCAAACCCTCGGCCATCGTCTCCTTATAGCTTCTCCCGCGCCTTTTGCCACAAGACACAAACTCGATGCATATATTACGTCGTTTTAATTAGAAAGCATTCCCCAAGCAGCTCGACACTGCGTTACAATGGCGTTATATCTTTTCTTAACAGATTTTTTACTTATATTTTATCGTTACATATCATTATATATTTGCGAATAATTACGAGTTCAGAGAGAGAGATTTTCACTGGTTATACCATATATATGCATATATTAAATTCATTGTCTACATTTTAAATATTTACTTAATCTTTCATAATTTTTTCTTTCTTTCTTTTGTGGACTTAGGCTGCAGCATTTAGGAAAAATACTGAGAAGAAAATGAATAATTTTTAGCACTATTTTTTTAGTCTGTAATATATTATAAAATAGATCGAGAGAAATATATTTATACGGTTATGTTACCACATAATAAAGTGAACCGTTTAGAATTTATAATTACAGTCAATACAGTAGCACGGATGCTCTCGGGTCTTGACTGACTAGTATAAAAATACACTATAGAATTGCAAATATATGGAAATACTTTCTCAAACTTTTGAATGGTGCAATAGAGAGAGACAGAGAAAGGGAGACAGAGTCTCGCACGCGTTTAAATTACCTACGTATTTAAAAGGCGGAAAAAGACGCGTTGTGGACACCTCTATTGCAGACACATTTTTATTCTGTGTTTATACACGTCAAAAGATATAGTTACGGCATCTTGTCTCGTCTTTTTGAATAGGTTTTTCCGGATAAAAAAATGTGATTTTGATGAAAGAATAGAAAGGTGTTCAAGAGCGAAAGCATCCCCTTTTATTTGATCCAATGCGCCCAGGCATTCCAAACGTTTCGTTTAATTAGCACCCTGCGTTTTCTCGCAGCTCGTAAAGGGAAAGAACCGGCCGATGGTTGCACGTGGGACGACCGGTAGTCTCGTAGGGAGGAAAAAAAAATTTCCAGCCGTTTCACGGTAATTAAAAATACTGCAATAAAAAGGAGGAGGTTCTTTAATTCGTAATGGCCGTCCCTCTAAGATTAATATCCACACTTCTCGTTTATACCGATCGATTGATTCCGTATCTCCATAACGTCACGTTACTAGATTACACGATTAATCGTTTAATTAATTATAATTGATATACGATATTGATTCAAAGCATTTGTTGATTGCACTCCGCTTTTAATTCTCGGACGATTGCTAATCGGTACGCAATAAACTCGACGAACGTATTTATGAGAATTGAAATAAAATCTGCGTTAGTGCGTTATATAAAGTTATCGCTCTTCGCTTTTCCTGCGCGAAAAAGAAGAGAGACGTCGGCGGCGCACACAAGCGACAGTGGCATAAATCTTACTTAGGGCTGTGGGATACACATGCGCTACAAGCGGAACAGTTATTTATAAGCAATGGACCATAAATTATGTAATACAGTGTTATGTCACTGAATTATTGAAAATATCAGTAAATATTGTATCGGGTTTAAATGCGAATTTATGTAGGATAGGTGGTCCAACAGTGAACCAATAGTATACTATGAACCATTGCGATATTTCGTAAATGCGGCATTACCAAATTGCGTAATTATGCAGCGACTCGCATTTGAACCCCTTCTCGGCTCCTCAGTCGACCGGCAGATCGCGCCAAGGATGGCCATATGATATCACGTTTAAAGAATTTTGGGTTGCAAAGTAAATTTTTTTTGTAAGTTTTATGCATTTTTTAAATGTTTTTGTTGTTATACTTATTATTTTTTTCTTTGTGCAATATCCTTGTTTTGTTGTTTTGTGTATATCCATATGCTTTTATAAGCAGCTTTATTTGTTGTACCATCTTACCACATTATTTTGGAGATTATCGTAAAAAAAATTGTGGTCTACAATGCTTTGTGAAGTTAGCACCCCAACTTTGAAATTCCGTAGTTCTGAGTTGAGTTCCCGGTTCCTCTTGACGAGACGAAGAGTTCTATATATATATATATAAGAACAAGAGTTCCTCTAAATAATCATTTTTAAACAATTTTTTAAAAATGGGGTGCTAAATTCTCATCGAATTTCGAGATCGAATAGTTCTGAGCGGCTTAATAGTTTCATTTTGCGATTGCCTAGAGTTCCTGATACAAAAAAAAATTTTTCAAAAATTCCAAAAAAAATTAAAAATTTTTGAAGAATTAATTTTTTTATACAATATAGTTCTGATGATAATTCCTGCTTCCTGGTAACAATACGAAGAGTTCTCTATAATTTTTAATGAGATTTGCTTAATAACTATTTTAGTATTTTTTAATAATTTTTCAAAAATGAGGTGCTAATTTCTCAACGAATTTCGAGATCGAATAGTTCTGAGCGGCTTAATAGATTCATTTTGTGAATACCTAGAATTCCTGATACATAAAAAGCATTTTTGAACAATAACTAAACTAAGAAAAAATATTAAATGTTTTCGAAAAATTCTTTGAGAGTTCCAGTAATTCTGAGTAGCGTTTCTTATAGTTCTCGACGAATTCTATCGAAAACTGTTAGGCAAAAAAGTCATTGAACCAACGGTTTGCAAGATATAGTGACGTTTGTAAAAAGAAAAAGCATTCTTTTAATGAGTGCTCGGAAACCGTTGGTCCAATCGTTTTGCGACCTAATACTTTTTGATAGAACTCGTCGAAAACTATAAGAAACGCTACTCAGAACTACTGGAATTCTCAAAAAATTTTTCAAAAATTTTTAATATTTTAAAAAATTTATTATAGTTTTTTTTCAAAAATGTTTTTTATGTATCAGGAACTCTAGGTATTCACAAAATGAATCTATTAAGCCGCTCAGAACTATTTGATCTCGAAATTCGTTGAGAAGATAGCACCCCATTTTTGAAATATTGTTTAAAAATGGTTATTTGGCGGAACTCTTGTTATTAACTATAGGGAACTCTTCGTCTCGTCAAAAGGAAGTAGGAACTTTAATCAGAACTACGAAATTTCAAAGTTGGAGTGCTAACTTCATACACGCGTCTACAATGAATCATTTTGATGTTGTGAACCATTGGTTTTGTACTATACATATACGTATTATAAGTTTGATTAAACTGTATTGAACTAGTTACTACAATAAATAATAATCTGAGAAAATATCTGAAATATGTTAAAAACAATAATTTTGATCGCTTAAAATAATAAAAATAACGTAAGTTGGCTTGTATTTATTATTCTAATCCTTATATTATCTTATAATTATCTCTTTACTAAATGAACATTTTAAAATATAGTCAAACTGAAGCCAATTTGTAGTATAAAACATGTGGTTCATTATTAAAAATAGCATGACTCATTGTGTACACACTCTTTGTACACAATGAACCACTTTCCGTTTTTTAAAATAATCGAAGTTGTAACTAATTTTAAGAAATAATTTAAGAGTTATTGTTTACAGTAGTCAACTAAATTCATAACCTGTATGCAAAAATCTAAACCTTCAACAAATAATTGAGAGAAATACGAACCTCTAATGTGGTTTATTGTTGGACCACTTATTCTACCTTTTGCCGCGATCTTTTTAAGAAGTCTAATCTATAATATATATTGTTTTAAGTTTGATCGTAAATAGAGGTTTGAAAAAATTTGGAGAAATAATTTTGCGTCGCGGTAGCGTCGCGACGCCAAGTTCATAAAATAAAAATATAACCGCTTGACATGATCGCTTGAACGCGTGAACGTCATCATGTATATGTTCATGTCGCTGCCAATTCATGACGCTACCGCTAGCTTTATCTGGAATTTCGACAAACTTTAGATTAAAATTACTCAGAAATTAAAAGCCCAATCAAGAATCTAAAAACACTTTTATTATATAATGTCATCGTTATCTTTCGATTGCAACCAGTCCGAATAACATTGGTGCAGCCAATACCGAGATCTAGAGACCGAGTCCTGAAAAGGGACCGTTTCAAATTTTTTTCAGTCGTACGTGAGCACGCCAAGTTTTTTCTTCATTATAATCCAGTTGACAATTTTAACCACTTTCAGTCTATCTTATGTGTTTTGCGTAATGAAATACTGGGTTAATTACATTTATTTCATGTCCGATTTTTAATTAAGAAGAATTCAATACCTTTTTTTATGCACTTGGCGTATATTTTGTCTTTTTTTTTTTTTTAAATAGTGCCTAATTTCGAAATATTGAACAATAGAACATCGAATTTTGACGACCAGGTTGGGCGAGTATTAATCAGGTAGAGAAATGTCATTACGAGAAACGTTGTTCACGGGGCAATCTTGTAAAGCATTATTCTAACTAAACTGTCATAAACGGGAGGAAATGAAAAGAGCTGCTTAATAGCTTATGTATGCAAATTCCGCGCAGCAGATTGCGCTGAGTGCTCTCGAGTGAGAGAAATGGGCGGTAGTCGAGAAAGCAGTCGAAAGGGTGACTGTCGCTTGTACCCTCGAGAAGCTCTTCTTCGCGACATAAACGGACTTCCGACGAAAAACGAGATCCTAGACGATTGACAGCGTTGTTTATCGATATGCTCGTGATAAATTTAATATTTTCATAGCTCTAAAATTATTACTCTAAAACTTTGACTCTCATATTTGATGAAATGTACGTATACAAGTAAATTTCTTTTTCTCCCAATACTCTTTTTAATTACATAGACTTTTTTTTTAAATAAGCAGAAAAAACCAAGACGTTAAACAATTATAAGAAAGCATCGCGCTTGTGGATCGTGTCATTATAGGGCGCTCGCGATCTAAATTCGAGAAGCATAATTAAAGCGGAGTCGGTGTCCCCCGCGGAATAACGAAGGAGGATCGCTCCTCGATCCGACTTCTTGATCCAATTATCGCGTCCGAATTATCCGAGCTTCCTTCCCGTTAAACCCCGATCCTACCGCATCGGTTTAAGTCAGTTTCACCTTAAACAATTTCATTTGCATAGCAAATAATCAAACAATTTTCTTTGACATTTAAATTAGGGAAAGAATAACAGGTCGCGTAAAGTTGCTGCGCCGTCTATAATTTCCGAGGACGTCAACTAACCGAGGGTAATTCGTCATTTACATTTTGGTTATCTGAGAAAAACCGATAGGACATTGAGACTTATGGATCAATTCTAAGCGGAATCGTAAGACGACCCGTAACTTGTTCTCGTAAAACTTGTAAGAACTTATGACTGGTGTCGTAATTTTATGGGTATGTGCCGTAAAACGTATGATCACATTCGTAGATATCATATACAATTTCTTGTAAATCTTACGGCTAACAAGAAGCTGCCTGTAAAGATATTGCATAAAGTCATAAGCACTCATATAAGTTTTTACAAGTCTTACGAGGACATAAATTTACAAGCCTTGCAATTCTTAGAATTAACCCATTAGATTTCTATTCGCTTTTATATATGTGTGTGTGTATGTAGCTTTACTATTTTGTCGTGACTCTGTGTGACGTATCGTATCGTCAAAATTTTGCACAGAATATAATTTGATGCGCTTTGAATTTCGCGCATGAAATTCAGTCTGGATGGAGTACGTTGAAAAAAGTAGAACTCGCTCGTAATTTTGATACAATTGAATGTTGATCCGGCGCGGGGGATGAGTGGGCATTCTTATGTATGACATTCACGTGCAACGCCGACGGAAAATGTCGATGCGAGCTTCTGGCCAGCCATCATATATAGATATTATTGTTATTGCACTTCTTGAAATGTCAGTAGTCGTGGGTGGTGGTGTGTGCGTGTGACCCGGGGATGTGCGTTTTCGGACGAAGGGTAAGCGGACGAATGTGGCTCGGTAGGGTCGCGAGGCGTCATTATGCAAAGGAGATGGTCAGTTCGGTAATCCCGGGATCCCGATCCGGCCGGAGGTTGTCGCATTCGGTACATCTTGCGGAATTGTTTCTGCAAGATTGTCCGCGAGTAATGGACGGGCTCGAGCCAGTCGCGCATCAAAGTCTGATGGATGTCCGGCTTTATTGAAAAGAATATCGCGTACAGGCAAAGTCACCGTGTCGTCTGGACCACCACTTCGATTTGGAGATGTGATTTTGAAATGAGAAGAAATCGACAAATACGAGATCCATTATGCAAGGACCGCACGTGGAATGGATCACGCCGTGCGGCTGTATCGCACAAGCGTTCATACCCGCGTATTATTTTCCGTCCGAGCTCTCTCCGACTTAACTTAAGACGTATACGGTCGTAAAGGAGCCGCTACGGTGTCGCTTACGAGGGTCGCTTTTCTCTCCCATCTTCTTCGTTGGCGCGTTATTCGAGTGCGGACGAGCGTACTCCGAGGAGGTGCATCCGTGTGTACGTATCGCGAGTCGTATCCAAGATGTGAATGAATCATTTATCGAGTCCATAACCCGACGTACCGGCTAGCCGACCGGTCAGTTTTATGCCGGCGCAGTAGAATTTGATCAAACTTCGTTTTGCGGCCACTCGGGGAGCAATAAGCGACCGACTCGCCCCTAAAACTACGGCCCCGGAGGTCTCGTACCGCGTAGCGGGGTACCAGCCCTACCCTCGTGCTCCGCCAGCCTCTTCGAATCCCATTTCGGAACCCAAATCATCCCCGTCGCGCTAGAATCGTGTCATAATTACCAAAGTACAGAATGCGTGACGTTTATGAGATCAATCGAACGACGTGGATTAATTGTGTCTTAATCGAGCATCGGAGAAACATTTGGCAATATATACATACGTAAATCAGGGAAATATCAACAAGATTGAAAATGATCAGGAAAAAATCGAGAAAAAGTCAAAGAATCTTGCAAAAATACGCAATTTTGAAATACTACCAACTTAATAATTAAATACAAGTATAATGTTAATAGTAATTATATTACATTGCTATTTTAAATTGCTCTCAACAAAATATTTAACTGTTTTCAAGTCTGGACAAAAAGACAACAATTTTTTAAATATTACGAAAATTTATCTGGGAAAAATTATAGGATTTTTAAGCTGAATTTGTAACAAAACCTGATAAACGATATCGTGAAATCAAAAATTCACAATTCGTATCCTACACCGGGAGGATCGTAAAGTAACGCGGCGCACGACGCTTTAATTTGTTTAAGTTGCGGAATACGGGACGAAACCAGGGAGGCGCGCGCGTTCTTTTTTATACGGACTTAGATGCCCCCGTGACTTCGTGTATACGACATAAAAATACTATAAAAACTTTCTTCCTCATAATTCGCGAGCCTTCGCTCCCGCTTTACGGATCTTAGCGCGATATATCTGAATTACCAACTTACGCTTTTTGGTCGCTCGATTCGGTTTCTTTATTGCATTTTTTTTTTTTTCTTTACTATATGGAAACATCAAGTAATTTTGACTGTAAAATGCCTGTTTTTCCACTGTATACAAAATACATTCACTTTCCTCTACCGTGAAGGGCCCGAGAAAACCGTGTCATGAATCAAGACGATCCTTCCACCGCGGGCAGGTAAGAGGTCAGGAGGGTAACGCGGCTGACACTCGGAATAGGTAATTACGTACGTGAGTTATTGAGAAATCGTATACGGGGGACGGGGAGCGGGAGGGGGAGGGGGGGAGGGGCAGCCTGCAATTAATAACGCGAAAAGTGATTCTTGGACGCGCGTTACTGCGCGCGCGTTCGAGATAAATGAACTCGACGCAAACGGACACGGCTCCGATCGCGGGAGGGAGGAAAGTCAAGCCGATATCTCCCATACGCCGCTCGTATACGAAGAAGCCCGCGCTGTCGGCCTCGCGCAAACTCATAAATCTCGGAGCAAATAATTGACCGGCCTATACGCTCTCCGACGAGCCGGATCGGCCGGTGTGTTGATTTAGCAGCGTTCGCTCGCGGCACAGGTCGATCTGTTCATCCGATCGGATCTGCTCGCGATCTATTACCTACATCCGCGATTTGCCATCGCCATTTGGAAATTAGATCGCTCAGGATCGCCTTAAAGGTGATTCTGGCTTTTATTATACGTCGCTCACGAGAGACACCGCGTCGCGAGACTCGTGTGCTGACGCCTGATCACGCCCGACAGACGCAAGCAAAACTAAAAGTAACTAAAAGTATTCTTGGAAAACGGTAGCCACAAAGGCAACGGGTTCCGCCACCGCCGCCGCCGCTGTCGTCGGTCCACGCGCGCATTTTTCAAGGTATACGAACAGACACTTCTCCCGTATTTCCGAGAAACGATGACGGACAGTCGGATGGGACCGGAGCGAAGATATGGCACCGGTCTCGCGGTTCGCGCCTCGCCACCGGACTGGGAGCTCACGAGAGAGACGAGAGCGTGTTCTCTCCTTTCTTTTTTTTTACCATTTTTCTTTTTTTTTTTTCAAAATCGTCAGTCCGAAGCTATAGCTCTCGGTGCTCTCGAGTGCGCCAATATTGCCGGCCTGTAGATTCGCTTTTTTATCGCTTCTTCTTTTCTTCGTACCTCTGTCACACTCATATTTTATGCGTTTTATTTCTCCCCAAGGAAACTGGTACATAAGGCACACGCAGCTTCTCGTCTCGTCGAATTTGTACATGAAACATTTTCTTTCTTTACAAGATATAATCACTTTTTCGCAACATGCAATAGTTTAACGAATAATAAGCTATTGTGAAATTAACATCTAGCCATGGTAGATGTTAACGTGATGAAGGTTGATAGTATTAGATAATGAATTAAGATAAAAACGGTATTGCATATTCACCAGCTTCGGTGGAGGGTGAGAGGTCACGTTACATCGTACAAACTCGCGCACGTAAGCCAGCGGCAACTTTACGATCCTATATACCAACGAGTTTATTCTTTTATTACGTATAACATGTGCCAACTTCCCATATCTCCACGCGCGTCATATTACCTTAGTACGTCTTCCTTGGTTTAGGTATCTCGTACCTAAAATTTCAATATATTTGCGCGGCTTACGTATACAATATACGTATTACATCATCTAGGCTAGCATCAATCTTCCGCGAATGCAACTGCGAACGTGACTCATTAACTCTCCGCCAACACGAGAGGTCTTTGAAGACGTCATTGATACTTTGATTGTGAATTTCGTTGGATAAATTTAAATCTGTAAAAAAAACAAATAAAATACAACAGGATCTCTAAGATGATAAAAAAAGCTTCTTATTTCTGACGGAAGAAATTTCACGTAATCGACGGAGGGCTAAAATAATGGATATATATATGTAGTTGCATTAAAATTAAAATGGCGATATCGCTTAAAAAAAAATCGACAAATCAGGAGATCGAACTCGCGCATTTTCAAATCGAATCGGCATCCACGCGACAACAATTGCGATATTTCGCAATTTGTAATGTGCGATCTTGTTTCGTCACCCGGTACACGCAAGGATCTCGAGCGAGCCGTTGTTCTTGACTCGCTGACATAGATGTCAGCGACGATATCGTCGTCTGCCACAGTCTCGAGTTACCTCCGTATGTTACCAGGTCGTTAGAGGTACGTTTCGTCACAAACACAAACCGGATCCCTCCCTTCGTTCTTATCCGCGTCCTATCTGCCGAATTTTCTTCTAGTCTAGGAGAAGAGAATTAATATCTCTACGTGGACTCGCAACGGTCCGCCGACGACTCGCTCAGACTTGAGCGTGGTCGTATAGTTTAAAGTATTTTCAACATTATCGGTCTAACGTATCAATTCTTGTGATGCAAGTCGCGCTCGATACAGCGTTTAAACGCGTTCGAGAAGGAGCGTTTCGCCGGCGCGCCGGGCACCCCGCGGATTCGCTCGCGGGAAAACGCGGCAAAAGTGTCGGCGCGGCAAGTGCACGTGCATCGACGAGCCTAGCGCGTCATTATCACGATTATCGAGCTAATGATCAGTCGGTCATCCCACTTGTTTATGATCGCGTTTTGCTCGCGTTCTTGCCCCTGTAATTAATTTAACCCGCGCGCGTTTCTGTTCCTTTCACTTGGCCGAACGAGCTGTTGCGAAGGTGTACGAGCGAAATACAAACCGCTGATCAGCTCCTCTCTTGACGTACGACGATGTGCCAGCCCACTCTTAACTCCGACGACCTTCGTTCGGATAACGGTATATTTTCTAAAAATCGCCCTCATACCCTCGTACATGATTGAGTTTTGTTGCACTTTTTGAGAGGGATGTCTTTCTAGATTAGCTATAATAAATTAAGTTACTATCTGGCTATCTTTTTTTTTCTCTTTCGTCTTCCCCCCCTCTCTCTCTCTCTCTCTCTCTCGGCATGAATTATTTGACGAATATTCGCGAAAATAGGATGCAAGTTTCTCAGGGATTTCGCTCGAAATAATGTATACGAACGCGCATGCGCCCGACGCTCGAGAGTCTTAAAGGATATTTTTGTGTAGCACAAAGTTGCGTTAGCCAGCTTATACTAGGAAGTCCTCGCGCAAATCCGAGCGTTAAACATTAACCCGAAGTCTTTCGCCGCGGCTTTAATGGCACATTAGGCCCGCGCGAGAACAAGTGGCATTAGAGAAAACTTAATTTCGCGCGAAAGTCCACTTCCTCGCCTCTGCGAATTCCCGAGCGTCTTACGATTTCGCCATTACATTCGCCATAACGCTCGTGCAGCGTTAACTGTGTGTGTGTTGCGCGAATCGCGAGATTAACCGACCTTGCTCGATGTACGTATCACCGTACATATCTCATGGGTAATTTCGCATGTTACCGGATCCCCGTCGCTTACCCGACCAGTCCGCGTACGTTCACCTTTTGCAGAGAAGTCGCCTTTGTTTATTATATAAGACGCACTTTCGAAAGTATCGCTGGGATTAAGGGAATAGTGTGCACTTACTAAGGGTCTCCGTCTAATCTAGTAATGCGGTACGCCTGGGGAGCGAAGAGAGCGGCGGGTCCACAGGCATGCCGCGGAAGGAGCTTCATTACGGTATCACTCCGATGGGAGTCATTGTGTCACATCCTCCTTACCTTTCTTGCTTAGTCATACTTGTGACTTTCTTACCGCGGCGTTACTCTCCGCATATCACATCTTCCTCTCCATTCATGTCTTTTTCCAGAAAGACACGTGTAATATTTATACGTTTCTTGATATACAAAATGTCGATGAGTTATTGTTGCACGCGTTTTTTGTTTTTTCCTACATTTTCATTTTTCGAGGGGAAAAAGTAGCGAGCGCTATAGCTCGCCCGAGATAAGATTCGCGAGAGGAAAGCGAGCGGCGAGCGCGGTGTATATCGAGCGCGGTATTACTTAAATCGCGCGCGCGGTGCCTTCCCACACGCGGATGCATGCAACTCCGCAAGCCGAGGTACGAACGAAAGAACGGATGGACGGACGGATTCAGTCAGTGAGCGAAGCCAAGGCGAACCCGAGCCGCCCCTGTAATCACAATTGAAGGCTATTTTCTCACCGCTCTGATGATGCGCTCTGATGATGCCTACCTCGCATATAACCTCATAGGATCATCTCCATGGCGAAACATAGAGCCGGGCTTAGTCTTTGCCGCGCGGCGGTTGGTCGTAGTGGTCGTGAGCAGAAAATAAGTATAGAAGATGATGGACGCTCGTAGTAATTCCCTCTAATAATTGAAATGTACCCGCGCGCCGGACCGCTTGGCCGGGCCAGTTTGCGGTGCATGCGTATACGCCGTATACCCGGGGTTGATGCATAATTGCGTATCGCCATCAAGTCGAAAACTAATCTCGATTTCGTCCGCGCGGACGCGCGCGCGGGACGAAATGACGATTCCTCCTCTCGTACGACCAGCCGTAGCGATTGGCGCTTCGGGACAATTCTTCGCGTTTACGCGCGAAAACTCGTTAATCGCGCGGTTCGCGCGCTCTCGAAACGACACAACGACGTGGTGACGTATAAGGACAATAGGCGATAGGCGGAACGACGATAGCATAAGAGTCCGAGCCGATAGGGGTGACGTGTAGAGCGAGTGGGTCGGTCCCGCCAATATGCCGTCGTCCATACATCACGTCGGAGCACCCGACAAACTGGGGAAACCTGACCAGAAATATGATGTCATTTATATGGTAATACATCGGAATCCCGTCATTTAGATACTTCGATGATTAATGCCTCCGACAAGACAGAGCCAGCTGGTTCCTCCCTCCCTCCTCCTCCTCCACCTTCTTCTTCATATCGCGCCCGTTATTTCCTCGACTTCTGTTTTTGCTCAAATTCGGACACGCCACCCCCTGAAGTCACTGTGGCGCTAGTAAATTTATGTCACTCGCCGTTGTGTCCTCGCAATTCGCTAGGAGGTATTACAACGAGACAACGTTTCTTCGAGAGAGATATCGGTATCGGCAAGAAAAATCTCTCTCCCTCTCTCATTCCCTCTCGCGTTACGCGATTACGTTTCTCCTATAAATTACGAAACTTTCGTCAACGTCAAAATGTCTAGCGATGCCGCGCGGGCGGAGTATCGAGGATTCATTTAGTCCGAAGACTAAATAGTAGAATCGACGAAAGTGACAAAATGAGAGGAGACTCGAGATGATCAATCACGCCGCGGGAGCTCGCGTGCCTCGTGTCGCGGACGTTACATCCCCACCCGCTTGTACCGTTCAAAGGCACGAATCGACTCTTAAGCCTGACAACACCCTTCTTACGGATCGAACGAGCCCTTCCACCCTTCTCTCTTTCGTTGCCATCCCGTAGACTGACATCCCGGATACCGGTAACTCATTGGTATTCCCGAGAGGTGTTTCGCCCCTGCGAAACCTTGCGAAAAAGTGTGAACTTAATAAGGAAAGCCTCCGAGAATCTGACCATTTTTCTAATAAATAAGGGTCTTACGTGGAACGATTCGTATTGTCGTGTGCGATATTAACGGATATAGAAATACGCGAAATATTTACTTTGCCGCAACCGAGACAGATGTAATACCTATAGAATCTGTATTCTTGAAAGGACGCAGGCACGTGAAAGCCTCAGAAGTACTCTTGAAATGATAAGAATAAAAAATTGACGAGATAATCGGAACGTGGGAGATACGTTTTCCACCGCGTCCCGAAAAATTCGCGAAACAGCCCCCGTGATCTCATTCTCGGTATAGCCGATATCGGAAACGTTGCGTTGCTTCGCGCCGCGGCACAGAAAGATGACAAGCGCTGAACTTAGTGGGTAATTGTGCGGTCAGGACCCTTCTTGCGGCGTAATGAAGGAGTCGTCAACGAGGCCTATCTACACTCAATTAGCGTGATTACACGTTCCCCCCTTCCATCGCCCGGAATACCCCGCTGCGACACCGCCGCGCCGCGCCGTGTTGGCGGAAGGCTGGGGTGTAATTGCGTGACACGCAGTACCGAAGCACGAACCGCGTTTCCGAGATTGAGCGTTGTAAAAGCGCCTCCATTACGATCACTTCACGCCCTCGCCTAACGAGACATTTTTGATAGCTTAATTAAAGAATTTGGATCTCTCGTTCATTCATGGAAATTGTAGGTGCCGTTTCATTTGTAAAACGTGTAATAAGAAAGATATCGCTGAATTATGAATTTTATCTGTCTTCTTTCGTTAACTAAATAAAATCAAGCAACTACAAATAATAATTAATTTTTTTTTAAACTGTACTTTTTAAAGGATCGTCGTACGAAATAAATTTGAAAAATTTTACGTTCCTGTTAATAAAGAGAAAATTTAACAGTTCGTAAGATCGTAATTAATTAAAATTTCATAAATTTTTTAATTTAAAGCATATTTCAAATTTACCTGTCATATTTCTTTGTAGCGATTTTATTTCGTAAAAGAGAAGTTTGGGACTATACCTTCCTCCAGCCTTGCCTGCCACCGCACGGCTTGAAGTTGTACCGGTGAACTTGATTGCTCTCTTGTTCGTCGGTACTACAGATTTCATTTAGTCTAAAGACAAACAGAGGGACAGACAAAGATAATCAACAAACCACATACACATGTATGTATACACGTGCGTTATATTCGAATGATTTATCTATACAACAATACTGCATTAATTGATAATAAATTGAATAATCCCCATTATTACGGCTGTATGTATATTTTATATTTTATAATTTCACGACAAACGTTGCATCATTTTAATGAAAGATAAACAGATCAATACAATCTATCTGTTTGTCTATATCATAATCGTTTTTTATTAGACTAACCATGAACTAATATAATAAAAAAAAATGAGCGAAACGTTAGTCATCGTTTGAAAGTGAGTTAGCTAAATATGTAACCTATTATATCTATACATTGTACTTTATATACAGCGATAGTTAAACAAATGCATTCTTTCGTTTCTTTTTCATCATTACGTATAGCGATAGGATAAAGATATCATAATACGCGCCCCTTCCTACTCGTGCTCGCGTGAAACAACTGATTAAGACTTGCGTAAATCCCATTAGGGTCTAATGCCTAAAGTGTAATATGTGCTATATTTATTTGGGGTTCTCGGTGGAGGAACCCGGTCTTGATGATATAGCGAGACACATGGTAGAGACAGTTTGTAGATGACGTATCCTATCATGTACAATATGTTCTACATGACGTAATCATCTTTATTATCTCAGTCATCAATATTACAAAGTAAAATTAAAGATGACAAGCGCTGAACTTAGTGGGTAATTGTGCGGTCAGGACCCTTCTTGCGGCGTAATGAAGGAGTCGTCAACGAGGCCTATCTACACTCAATTAGCGTGATTACACGTTCCCCCCTTCCATCGCCCGGAATACCCCGCTGCGACACCGCCGCGCCGCGCCGTGTTGGCGGAAGGCTGGGGTGTAATTGCGTGACACGCAGTACCGAAGCACGAACCGCGTTTCCGAGATTGAGCGTTGTAAAAGCGCCTCCATTACGATCACTTCACGCCCTCGCCTAACGAGACATTTTTGATAGCTTAATTAAAGAATTTGGATCTCTCGTTCATTCATGGAAATTGTAGGTGCCGTTTCATTTGTAAAACGTGTAATAAGAAAGATATCGCTGAATTATGAATTTTATCTGTCTTCTTTCGTTAACTAAATAAAATCAAGCAACTACAAATAATAATTAATTTTTTTTTAAACTGTACTTTTTAAAGGATCGTCGTACGAAATAAATTTGAAAAATTTTACGTTCCTGTTAATAAAGAGAAAATTTAACAGTTCGTAAGATCGTAATTAATTAAAATTTCATAAATTTTTTAATTTAAAGCATATTTCAAATTTACCTGTCATATTTCTTTGTAGCGATTTTATTTCGTAAAAGAGAAGTTTGGGACTATACCTTCCTCCAGCCTTGCCTGCCACCGCACGGCTTGAAGTTGTACCGGTGAACTTGATTGCTCTCTTGTTCGTCGGTACTACAGATTTCATTTAGTCTAAAGACAAACAGAGGGACAGACAAAGATAATCAACAAACCACATACACATGTATGTATACACGTGCGTTATATTCGAATGATTTATCTATACAACAATACTGCATTAATTGATAATAAATTGAATAATCCCCATTATTACGGCTGTATGTATATTTTATATTTTATAATTTCACGACAAACGTTGCATCATTTTAATGAAAGATAAACAGATCAATACAATCTATCTGTTTGTCTATATCATAATCGTTTTTTATTAGACTAACCATGAACTAATATAATAAAAAAAAATGAGCGAAACGTTAGTCATCGTTTGAAAGTGAGTTAGCTAAATATGTAACCTATTATATCTATACATTGTACTTTATATACAGCGATAGTTAAACAAATGCATTCTTTCGTTTCTTTTTCATCATTACGTATAGCGATAGGATAAAGATATCATAATACGCGCCCCTTCCTACTCGTGCTCGCGTGAAACAACTGATTAAGACTTGCGTAAATCCCATTAGGGTCTAATGCCTAAAGTGTAATATGTGCTATATTTATTTGGGGTTCTCGGTGGAGGAACCCGGTCTTGATGATATAGCGAGACACATGGTAGAGACAGTTTGTAGATGACGTATCCTATCATGTACAATATGTTCTACATGACGTAATCATCTTTATTATCTCAGTCATCAATATTACAAAGTAAAATAAGTCAATATTTAGAAAATTATCTATAATATTATATTATAATTATTAATTATAAATTGTAATATAATATTATAGTAATAGGAAATAATCTTTCAAAGTGTAGAAAACATTTAATATCTTAACAGTAACAGTAACGTAATTGCGGTCATAAAATAAAATAGATAAATAAAATAATATAAGATTACAGTAGAAATTGTTAAATGCTCTATAAATAATTCAGGCTACAATTGACTTCTCTAACAGTACAGCATTAAGATATATATGGACAGTTGCGAATAAATATTGCGTCTGATACCGATATACATAGGTATGCGTCATTTATAGAAGCTCCTCATAAATATTCGCCACTTTACAGCGAGGAGAGAAGCGCGGTAGAAGAGCGCGCCCGAGCAGGATATCGCTCGGAAAATATAAAATGGTCCTTTAAGACTGTTACTGCCAGGATCAGAACATTCAGGAGCAGATGGGGAGTTGTTCACTTGCTCCTTATAACGCGTAACATTGGTCGAGGAGTTTAAAAAGCTATTTCACAGCGGCAGGGTGCATCTGTTTTGAAAATCTCGCGATTTTAAGAGACAGGGGAAGACTCTAGGAAGGGTAGAGAGGGAGAGAGACTCGACTTGTCAGCCGTTTTGAGGGTTCGCGCATCCCCGAATCTCCTCGGTGTCGCACCCTAAAAATCATTGGATATGCCAGGAGTTCTTGTTGTCGGAGTATACTTTGCGGAATCGGTTGTCAATGCCAACTACAAAAATTTGCCATTTGGATGAGACGCCATGTTAACATAAGAAAATCTTTCTTCGTACTTTTAATAGATTATTAAAGAAAAGAATAACTCGATCGATTTCACGTTTGAGTTAAGAAAATAGAAATCAAGTATAAACTAATAGCTTAACTTAACTTTAATACTTTATACTGTCATGGTAAGAACGAAAAAATTTAAAAAATCTGACTGAATACAGATGTAAACGTAGAAATCTCAAGCATGATGAGCAACAAGTTTGAGAGTTTTACATAATTATTTTTATGTCGAAAAAAGATTATGTTTCAAATTTGTAGCTTTAGACAAGGTCGTTCTTTTTCTGTGCCGTTTCTAAATATTATATTTTTTAATACATGTGACGATGCATTTCTTACAAAAGGAATAATTAATTTTCGTAAAATTTTTGATCTCACGTACATATTATGGAAAGTGTTTGGAGCACTGAATATTCTGAATAACCCGGTAGGAAACAGGAATATATTAAATTAAATACGGACGTAGACGCGCTTATGAAGCCCATAAGGGAGGCCTAACGCTTACACGCGGATTCAGATTAGGTTGAAGAATTATGAAGCGAGTTAAATCAGCGGCGCGATTAGATCGGTAGGCACTGTTATCTACCGCGCACTCCGTCGCTCCCTTCAGTTATTTGCTACATTAAGATAAGAATTCTCTGCATAGCATCGAATTTGCGCTGACTTACAAGCGCGGTCGAAGAATAGAAGCATGCGCGGATCCTACATGTTATTACAGATAATTCTAAACAAGAGAGTATATGTTCTGCCACGAGAGATATTTACATGTATCATTATAATATACCAAATATTATTTTATATAATACGCACAATGAGACATTTTTTGACGAATGCAACTCAATTACGCTCGAAAATACAAGCGAGATATTCGGAAGGAGGTCCGTCGATCGATGAAAAGTGGACGACGTTACAGTGCATTTTGTCGAAGGAAGGGTCAGCTGACCGTTCGAGCGTCCGAGCGTAAAGGTATTCGAAGCTCAACAGCCCAGCCCCGAAACGTTACCGGGGGCAAATCCTCCAAGGGGTGCTCCGGTATGGCACACCGGGCGCGGAAGAAAAGACCCTTCCGGCCTTTCCAGGATCGCGCAGGGTGCGACACCTCATTTCCTTATCTTTAACAGGCCGTTACTTCTCCGTGCCTCGTTTCTTGACGCTCTTTTATCTGTATACCCGCGGGAGAACCTGCTCTTTATAGTATATACCCTCGCGCAATTGACATATATACGCTATGTCTAGAAAAAAGAGTCAATTAGCAGAATTATTCTGATCATGGGGTCGAACGCGAGTAACGTGTATTTTATTCCTCTATACCGTAAATCGTCAAAATAAAATATCCCCCAATGTAAAATAATGCGGATTTTCGTCTTGATTCTTCCAAAAACGTACAGTAATTAGAATCATATCATGCGCGATCGCGACGCAGTCAGTCGTGAAGAAACGACGGATGATCGAACGGCAGGATCGCGAATGAGTGCATCTATAAGATACGATACTGGAAAGCAAAAATCATCAGTCAGGCTGAAGATCTCCGGAGGGTGATGTCCGTCTGGTGTTCACCCGCCGGCCAATAACACCCCATTCACCCTTACCGAGTCACACACCCCGGGAATCCAAAGTCGTCGCACCCTGTGAAAAATGATCTTCCCTAAATTGCTCGCTTACATGATAAATATACTACTCTCGGCGTACATATTGCCTTGTAAGAAGCGTGTCGCATCGATGTACCATTTGTACTATATTTAAAAATGTTACTCCGACTTTAGGTTATTTTTATAAGAAATCCGCTACGAGGAAATTGAAATTAGTGAGCACTTTTCCAAGAACTACAATCACTTATTCGTAACTAATTACATTTAAATAATTAAACGGTCTAAACCGAAGCTAAACAGATTTAATAATAATTATTATTATCAAATCCATTTAGCTCGATTTAGACCGTTTAATTATTTAATTTGCATTGCAAGAAAAACGAGCAAAATTTATTAATTATTACATTTACATACCGTACCTTTACTTTAAAAGTGACACAACTCAAGAAACCAAGTTTTCTTAAAAAGGGCGAAAACTATTTTTTACTTTATCAGAAAATTATTGTATAATATACGTATCTTTTTAATTGTAATGGCAGCAACAAAAAAGTGAGCAGTTAATCTCTGAATTTTATTCGCGTAATTAATATATAAAAGTGTGTATTGTCTGCTGCGCTTGTCGTTCTCCATCTCCAATATCGCCGGAGAGATGTCGAGTCCTAGAATACCGTTACGTCACCCTCGATACTGTTACCCCGAGAAAGATCTGATCACTGTTCCGATCTCGGACGCCTTAACAGAGACGTAAGGAACTGCACGGGCGAGAGTCGCAGGTATAATATAATATATTACCGGACGCACACTGCACACCGCGTTACCCTACGCGCCCTGTGAAACTGGTAGTCGTGCGCTCGATGCTCGTAAAAATGGAGATCGCAGCGCAGATGAACGAGGCGGTAACGGATTCTCCTATCACCGTATCGCCTCGCGCCGACCAAACTATTTTACGACGTTTCCTCTCGTCTAGTGTGTTGTATACCTTTTCCCTCGCTCACATGAATCAGATGAAACTCATGATCAGCCAACGGAAGCAGCGTAACGAAGAGCGGCGGCGCGGCGTCTCGAGAGAGGTAATATCTTTACGACTTTTCGTAAAAATTCTAGATCTTTTCCGACCACTTGAGATTTTCTCTGAATTATATATATACCTATACGCGACTCTCGTCGACCGGGCTGTATATACGAGTGTGAGTGCGCACTATACAGAACGCGGTAGCAATAATTTTAATATATAGCAATCGGGTCCGCGTGGTACAAAGCATCACCACTGTGCGGTTTTGCGGCTGGACGCGGTCCGGTGCGCGTCGTAACGAGGAAATGGCGCAATTTTCAGCTACACACCGACAAGCCTAATGTGTATTATGTGCGTATACAAGCGAGAGAGCCGTGAACGGATCGCGATGCGAGACCGTGTATATGCCATTGTGCCCCGGGTAATTCTCGATATCCTGCCGTGGAAACGAAGCCCAGGTATATTGCGGGACGCGCGCGGAGGGGTGGGGGCGGGGGGGGGGGGG
>NW_017279267.1:4811832-4834447 GCF_001594065.2 Cyphomyrmex costatus | reverse complement strand
GGGGGGGAGATCGTAGATCGATCGCCGGGCATACCAATCATTGCTGTAATACCCGTGGCATCGATGACACCTCCGCCTCCGTCCTCCTCTTCCCCGTTGACTCGCGCGCGAGGCGCGCATGCCTCGTTTCGGCACGAGGCGCGCTTCCCTTCCCTTCTCTTCCCTATACCCTTATATACATATATCTCGTACGAAACTTGTATACTCGAGACGACTCGAGCTCGACGACGGGGTCAGCGGAGCATTCACGGAAAAAAAAAAAAAAATCGTCGTTGGGAGATCGCCGCAAGAGTAACGAGATCACGCGGTCGACAGTCGTCTTGTAAGCGGATGCTCGTCTTGCGGAACGTCCCGTACGCGAAGCGTAATGTCCCTGGTATTTGAAAACTTTTTTTCGTTTATACGCACGATTGAAAATCGTGTCAAGTTGGGCTTGTACGTATCTGACGGCTTAGGAGATTCCGCGGGAAATATATATATATACGCCTCGCTCGGAGAGGATCGGTGTTCTCTGTATCTTTTCTCCCCTTCTTCCTCTCCGTCGCCGTTTTCTCTTCCGACGAAATGCGCGCTGCGTTAGTTACGACTCGGGTTTCCCTACCCCTGAAAAAAATAATAATTTACCAATTATCTCTGCGTGATCTCTCCGTCGGAGCTTGTACGTTTATTTTCCGCGCGCGAGAGATGTAAAAAAAGAAAAGTGGTTGACGACAGAGCGTTTGATACATCGTCTACGTGTCGACGATTAAATTCTAGCGACTATTAAATTGTTGATACGTGCATATTCTGAAAAGCGAGAGACATATATATGTATTATAATACCTATACAGGAAGTAAGAAAAAACAACTCCACGTGTAAAATTAATAAAGTTAGGGGGACAGGATTTAGCAGACGTTGGCGAGGGAGTCCTTTCTACATGTATAATGTATTCAGCATCTTGTCTCGATACGGCTGAGAGAGGGTGGCACGACATTCGTTAACGCGTTTCCAGCGGTCTGGCACCGATCGCGGTGTGGGTGCGGTCGTGTACTCTCTGTCTCTTCGTTCCCATTTCAATCTCCAATACCATTCATGCGTTTTGATGTAACCACCTCTCGCGGTGACGGTGACGACGTGGACGTACGCGGTTGCGAGCGCGCACACGCACGCACGCACGCACGCACGCTCACGCATCGCGTACAAGCTCATAAACAAAACGAGCGCGTTTTATTGGAATGTCAAAGCGGAATATTGGTATTCTTCGCGAGGACTCCCCAAAATATGTACGTCCGCGAGTTGCATGCTAATGACCGATGCGGGAACTCGCCGCGCGGCGAGTATCGGGCCTCTCCTCTCCTCTCGCATCCGGTTGTCAACGCGAGTCGTTAGATCGCCGGCGCCATCGCGGCTTTGATAGCCGCCTGGAAATTCACCTTTCCATTCTAACTTTAGCTCTTTCTCGATCCGCGGGATCAAACCGAAATGCGTTTCGCCCCCTTTTGTCCCGCATGGAAATCGCGAACGGCCGACGGGGAAACTATACTTCCCCGCGCCACTGTCCTGACGAAAATTTTTATAGTGAGACATTGCGTTTATACCTATTTAAGATAGCCATTTATTATCGATGTTATATTATTTATGAAGAGTTTTATTGATATTTTCAAGCACAAAGCGTAATTTGTCAAAACATAATCGCGAACATCTCTTTAACAAAATTCCATGTTTAAATTTCCATTTCACAAACAACTTATTTAAAGTGTTTATGAAATTCAAATGAAACATCTACTCAACATTTAAGCGAGCTCTTCTTGATAAACTTTTAACATTATTTTCGCCAGGGCGTCCGTTTGACGTGCAAATCGGACTCCGACTCGTCGGTGAATTTTATTCGTTCTTAATGCATTGCAGTGTACATATATAATAAATGACTCAATAATGCCTGTCGATTTTGGCTGTCATTTTTTTCGGGCAGAGCTACCTCTGACGCAATAACTTACATAACGAGCGTGGTATTCCTTTTACAACTTTCCTTGATGCGCGTGCAGGCAACTATAATATATGCGATATGGCATAACCATCTGACGCATCGTATTAAAATTAGCGAAATCCGTTTAAATTGTATTTGAATATAATAAGAATGTATCGTAATACGAACGATTGGCACGATCAGCCGTTGGTTTAATAGAGGTAGCGCGTATTCGTCCAGCGCCGTGCATAAATTGCCGCGTGTCGTTTCCCCAGTCTCGGGGGAACTTTCCAGAGGAGGCATTTTATCATAAATATCGGCACCCTTGACTGCAGACAAAATCTGCCGTATTGCTATACATCACAGTCATGCGACGCGATCAGTATGGCAAGTCCACGTGACAGATACGTGATAAAGCCGAGAGAATTGAATTTATCAATTAACGCGCAGCAACGCGATTTCACTTGTATATATAGAGACAAATCTTTCTCAATGCGACTACACAGGTGAATCGTCGGAATAACGTAGCCGCTTCAAAAAGCCCGAGAGAGAGGCAGTGAGGCCGATATATTACGACGCGATAAGCATCGTGTAACGCGACGATAACGATCTTAGGTCACGGTCCTGCCGCCGTTTACGTTATGTCGATCCTGCGAAGCGACCACGATCGCGATAACGATCTCTGTGTTTCGCTGGCACAGGTGGTGAATCTCCAAAGACCTTGTCTCGCCAGGTCTCTCCTACGCGCCAACTGCGCGTTTACAATTCGACGGATCGCAAAATATTACGGAGGGTAATTACGCGCGGGTATCCGCGCGCTCATCGGGCTTGGCCGTGGCGAAATCACGGGTGCGCGAAAACAAACCGCCTACTCCAAGTTTGATTAAGATATTATAGGGGGTCAACGCGGAGGAACAACCGCCCTCTCTCCCCCAGTCTCTCAAATCGGTATGTATTAGCGACGGCGATACTTAACGTAATTGTCGTAACCCGATCCCGTATGGTAATGAACGTAGGCGAGAGAGAAAGAGAGAGAGAGAGAGAGAGAGAGTGAGCGGGTTACAAGCCGAGCGAGAGAGTGTTTAACCTGCTCGCCGGGGACGCGTATTGTTATTTTAATGGGCATTATTTGATTTTAAAGTTCAGTGAATGCCAGTGTGTTCTTGAAGGGGGATGTGATTGCCTCGCCGATAGGGTCCCGGACCCTGTTATTTCCTTCCCCCGAGCCCCATTTTCCACCGCTACTGCCGTTGCCCCGCGCTTGTCAATCTACGCCACTGCACGCCTGAAAGTCCAAAAATTGCCATGTTCTCTCGGACGTGCGCAAGAATGCAGGGCTATCGCGTGGGTGGAAATGCGCTTCGGAAGAACGTTTCTTTCACTCCCCGAGATCGAAATTCTTACACCGTCGCGTCGCGTCGCTGTGAGAGGAGACAAGCGGAACGTCTGAAAAAGATCGTCTCGTTTCCCCCCTTCGTCCTTTATAATCAACTTTAATAAGTACATTTTGTCACACACCTTCTGTATCGACAAAGAAGTATATGTATATGTGAGCATCAGAATATATTCTAAAGACTTGCAACATTCTGCAAATACTGACAAATAAATGGCTAGATCGAACCCGGCCGCTCCTTCCTCTAAATTAGCGACGAACTAGGAAAGGTCTGCGGGATCGTGTGGCCCCGTATACCGGTTGATTTGCTGCAAGGGGGATGAAATAGACGGAAGCGAAGAGGGATCGAACCACTAAACTCGCGTCCAGTAAATAGAATCTAATCAACTCCGCAGTTGCGGCCAATCGGTCAGATTTCCAGTCAAAGTAGCCTTCGACGTGGAATATCTTTTTCAAAGACGCTGCTATCCTGGATAGCGTTGTAGGAACGTCACATTGGTCGATGAAATACGCGCGTGTTACCGCGTCGACGGTGACGGAACGTCGTGGTGTTAAAAAGGGAAAAAAAGGTAATATCTCGACAAGAATGTGCACGCAGCCTGTGTCGTGGAAGGAACAACGTGGAGAGGACAAGGAGATTACTTCGGCCTGAACGAAGACGGCAAGGCATAATTAAGTAGCGCGACAGGGAGGGTGCCAGAACGATGTAACTACAACGCTCTTTTTTTTTCCCGGAGACACTAGGGCGAGCAGTTTTTTTTCCTTTAATGTTAAAAAAGTTACGCTAATATGTGTGCGTGCGCTGACGGTAGGAGAAAGCAATTTGTTTCGCTAATCTTTCTCGACGACAGACGTAATTGAAACCCCGACGTAATTATGAATCGCGGGACAAGGGGACGGAGTCCTTATGCGCGCCCGCTTCTTTTATTTTTAATACGTTCGCGTAACGTAATTGATAAACGATCGCGATCTAAAATTTTGTTGTATCAGCTATCGATAAAATCGTGGCTTAGGTCGTTTGAGACATTTATGAACTGCACATATGGAGTATCGCAAATCATATCTGTCTGTGTCAATGATTATATATTCACAATTATCGATTATAACAAAACTCAAAGATGTACACGGACTTTGATAAAGTATCTAAAAATTTAGGTTGAAAAAAGTTCAAGCGTGATAAAAAATTTTGACATTCTAGCAATCAATTTGAAAGTCCTGTACATATAATTACTTTGATAGAGCTACAAAATTATTTTCAAATTCTTTTCACGTTGTATATACAGCAAAGACTATAAATTTTTAAGAAAATAAATTTATATAAAGAGGACAAAATTCATTAAGTGAAAACCGATGGCGAAATGAGCTTAGCCATTACGAGGCGCGGCGGAAGCGTCGCGGATGGAGAGGAGCCGCCACGAAATATTTCACAGAGACTTATCTCACGGGAGTTCTCGCTATCGGCGAACTTTTTAACTCTATTTATTTCGCGCCACGGTGCGAAGATTCATTCGGTTGTTATTATTTATTACCACCGAGCTGCGGCGGCAGCGCGAGGAGCGGCGCGCGAACCTTCCCAACCGGAGAGGGTGGTGAGCAATAATCGCCAACAATAAACGCGAATCGCACTTGATTATTATGATTGTCCGACTCCTTTCTGTAGCACCCTCAAATAACTTCGTTTCTCGTTAGTAGCCAGGCTCCCCTTATACCCTGGCGAGCGGAGGGAGAATTCGGCACGAAGAGAGGCAAAGACGGGAGTAGACGAAACCAGCAGAGGGAGGATCGTCGGGGAAAGACGGGCAGACAGAGTCTCGCGGGGAGGGAGAGCAACGCGTTTCCGTTTGCGAGACGATAAGGTCGGGAGGGTGAATGACAGTGGTGCAATTTGAAAAATTACGGGCGCCGCATACGCTTACATACACACGTGTGGTGTATGTATGTCAACCCTCGTGTATCCACGAATATCTCCCCGAATGTGCCCTGTGGGCAAATATCCCGTACGGGCAAGACCGGGCAAGGCGTTTGCCCTTTTGATCCGTGACAGTGTCGAGACATCTTCATTCTTCACTTTCTACTAAACACTACTTGATGCGTTTGTTAAGCGAAAAGCATTCTTCGCGCGAATACGTTTCGAGAAGAATATTATTTCTGAAAATTTGGCAATCGCGAGACATTATATTTCGAAGAATTTTTATGTAAATCTCTCACTTACAAAATATAAAATAAGTTTGATTAATTTTACTGAAGTGTGCATGGTAAAAATCTTCAAAATATTGTATTGTAGTACTATATTTTTAGGGTAAATTTTAAGAAATAATTAGGGGTATATAAATTTCTTAATTCAATAGCTAACAAACAGCTTTCTCGTCACTCACAATCGGTGTAATAACATTGACCGTTTTCACCTTCTTATTTCTTTTATATCGGGTTTGTGCGAATCGTACATCACGAGAAGTCTTATGTACTTCGAAGTAATTTTACAAAATTAGCGCTGTACTCTGAAACGGTAATTTACAATCAGTGTATTCTACACCGCGAATGACGCTCGTTCGTTTAATACGTCGCGATATTATCTCCTCCCGTCTAGTGTAGTAATCAGTAACCGCACACTATACCAACTGGTGCAACACGCGTAACCGCTTAGAGGACACGTGCATCCTCGTGTGCGCACAAGTCGGGCGCTCGATTCTCGCTCTTCGAAAGCCCCGATCGTAATCTTTCTGTCTCAGGTACGCGCGTTCGCTACGTGTTGGTCGGAAATTCTCGATTACACGGAGACGGTGGCGGGCCAGTTTATTACGAACACGTGGGAGGACTTGGCGCGCACGTAACACCGTAGGTAATACGTGTACACCCGAAGTGGAGAAGGTGCGGGTCGGTGCGGTAACGCCATAAGATAGGGTCTCATTATTGTCGGTACACTGTTCCTAAATTGCCGCCCCGAGCCGTGGTAGACGACCCACAGGAGCGAAACGCGGGGTCTCGCACGACTAACTAACGGTGGACCAATTAACTTTCAATTAGAGAATGGAGATAACTCTTATCGCGTCCGCGGGTCCGCGGGGGAGCGGTCGCTTTTAATGGGGCTCTTCTTTAGCCGACGGCCGACGTTTATGCGTCCGCGCTGATACATTGTCCCCCTGGAAAGGGTTAGATACGGATCGTTATGTACATAAAAGCGATATTATCCGATTGAAGGAACAGTTAATGCGGTCCTAAGCCGTAGGAGCTCTCCGGAGTTTGCGCGAATTTCCAGCATGAACGTACCGATAACGCTTACCGAGACGCACTTATCGCCTGATGTATCCGCGTACAATTATCGACGACGCGGGAGTTAAATTCTCAGTACGTTCTTCTTCCACGCGGAGAAAGTGATTAATCCGAGGGATCAGCGCGTTACGTATATATATATGCTGAGACAATCGCGACGTGAGCGTTACGTTTGTTCGGATAAACGCGACGTACCGCGATCGAGGAGTGGGACATCCATATGTATGATTATGAGAACGGAGTTATCATCGGAGAGCTCCCGGGTAGGAACACACAGCCCGCAGCCAAGTTCATATTTGTGCATTACGCTCACGTGCAACGATACAATAAGGAATCCTTCGTATCGGGGATGCATGCTAAGTACACGCAGCGAGCTCGTCGTATCTAGCAATGTCGATGCGTCGTTGTTCTCCCCGTGCCTCCTAGGCTTCGATTCGTCTTTCGTACCTGCGCTGGATCCCCATCGCTCGGATCTAGGAACGGGGAACGACCGCCTATCGTTTTCGTCGCGCAAGCGACTTCTAAATACAAATATCCTACGATCCGATGTTTTTGTAACACGATTCGCGATACAAATCGACTCTCTATTGATACATGTATTTTTTTCTTTTTTTTTTACGTGTAATGAGATTATTAAAATTGCATACACTAATAGAAAAAAAAAAAATGTCAGCGTCTAGAAATTTGAGAGAAAGTACAGCGCCTCGATTCTGTATTGTGTAAAGTTGCTGTAAGAAAAATGTATTAGTTGTACGAACTGAGGAGAACATAGTAGTGTTAATCATTTATAGCAAACGTGGAAAAAAGAACACATGTCTTTCACACAGTGGATATTTATTTATTAATATATTATAGAAAAATAATGTTGTTTCGAAGAAAACAATTTTCATCAACATGTGAGTCAGAATAGTTCTATACTTATTAGTCTTAGTGGTTTCGTGTCTTCAAAAAAAATCTATTTGAAACGATACCGGCTACTCTTCCTAGGCATGGAATAACTTATATACAGCTTGGACTGATGAATTATTTGATTTGCGTTTTATGATCAAATTATATCCGTGTATAATTTTTAGATGAGTTTTTTTTACGTAATTAACTGCTCTTTGTGCAAAATCATTAATACTTCGACGATCCAATTCATTTCCAAGTCTCTTTGAAAATGCATTTGATCGAATTGCCCCGAATTTCTTTAGTTTTATTCTTTGTAAGAATTAGACGACAATTTTGAGAGAGGAATAGAAGATGATATAAATTTAATCGAGACAATTTTGTTTCGCGTTTTAAGTAAACGCTGTGATAATAAAAAAACTATCTTTCGGGTGTACCGCGAAATATTATACTACAAAATCGCGCACACGTATATATGACAAATTCGCAGACATCGCGGACGTCCGTTAGAAGATGTGAAAGTCCCGGCTTCTATATGCACGAGACGAATATTGAAAGACTTACTCGACACATCGCGACGCCGACATCATGGCGAATAATGCTCTCCGCAACCGCTGTCTCTTAGTATATGCAAATTTTTCAGGTTTTATACTCGATAACGCAAATGGTAATTTAACAACTAGAATTTTCTGAATGACACACAGTTTCTCTGTATTAATCATCTACGTGCAGATAGCTATATATATATATACGAACGGGTGGTCTCTTCGAGAGGAAAAATACAGAAATGAAAATTGTACGCGGTATCCTCGTCGATGAAGAGGAACGAGGTTGCATCGTATCGCGTCGCATCGCGCAATGTGGAAGTGAGAGAGAGAGAGAGTGAGAGGGGAGGGGGGAGAGGCAGGCGAAGGAAGAAGGAAAGAGAAGGAGATGGAGCGATGTCAGGCAGCAGAGAGGAACAGCACACCTCGATGCCGCGAAGACGAAGACGAAGACGACGGTGCGGCGACGGCGACGGCGAGGATGAGGACGAGGACGACGTCAACGAAATAAGGCAGGGTGAGTGGGCGGACGCGCGTCGCGCCGGAAAGCAGCATCGTTCGTCGAGCAGGGCGTTTCGTGGGCGGGATAACTCCGCCCGTTATTCGGCGCACGCTCCCGTTATTCACGTACTCTCTCTCCCGACTCCTTCGTTCTCCGCGCTCTCTCGATGCTCTCAGCCCGCGACGTCTCGCTCGTCGTGGACGTGGGTACAGTCCCGTCTAACCGCTCGCTCGGTCACGAACCCGAACAACGGCGATACACGAGCTCTCGTGTCCACCCTTCACCGCGCGAGCCCCGGAATTCGATCGGGGGTGCGTCCGGTCGGCCGTTGATGTCGTCGTCGTCGATGTCGAGAAAGACACCGTGACGTGGTACCCAGCACAGCGGTGTGCCGGTTCGCGTAACAGTTTGTGCACCGTGAACAGCACGGGGGTGCGGTGAAACGACACAGTGACGGTCGCGAGAGACGAATCGTCGTCGGATAAGTGAAGATATATAAGTGAGCGAAGCGACGAAAAGCTGAAGAAATGTTGCCGTATCAGGTGGCCATGGATTACGGGGGCTTTCAACGACAAAGCCCGGTCGGGGTCGGTGTGGGTGTCGGCGGACCCCATCAGGGGGCCGCTGGGGCGATCAACATCAACCCCGCGTTCACGCACTCCTGGTTCGTACCGGCGGACCTCTGTGTCCCGTACAAACAGAGTCAGGGTCCTCTCCTCGAGCCAGGGCATGTTGTTTCTCTTATACTTATTTCTCTAATTACGTATTATGCTTAATAGTTGCTTATAAAAATGTCGTAAAGCGCCGTTAAACTTGGATGATCGGCACGAGATGATCCTCATTCACCCGCGCTTGATAAATCATCTATCGATCGATCGCTTCGATCGCGTTTCAATTTGTCAATAATTGTTATAAAATTCATCTTTATTTTTGTAAACCGTGAAGCGATTCTTCTTGTTTATGAATAGCACCCTAATTGGACATATATATATATATATATATACATACTTTACAAGAATAGCGATCAGCATTTGACTCAACAATCATCCCTGCGATATGAACGATCTAGAAACGCGCCGCCGTCGCCGCCGTTTAATCCCGATGTGTCATGTATTATTTATATGTCACTTGACGTAACCATGTCCCGCGCGTTCGACAAATTACGCAGGTACATCTGACGAGGAGGACGGTTGACACCGAGAATTTCCGCGGCCCTTCGGAAATCGGATGAAAGGGCCGCCCGTAGTACAGGGTACGGTCCCAAGAGAGCTCTGTCACAGTGAGTGGATAATGGGAATGGTGATGGGTGGCGGTAGGTACAAGACGCAAGGGTGGTAAACCAATGGGGCAGACGAGTACGTCACGCCGCGGCCGTAAACCCGATGTGATATCGGAGGAACGCTGATGCTGACGGGGCAACCGGGGGAGCCGTCAATGTTACCTTACCTTTCGCCCTTATCTTCCTTCCGATATAAAAAAACCTCTATTTTGATTTTCCGACGTCGCCAGTAACGAACCGATCGGACTAGTACGATTCTTAATCGCCGTCGACTGTCCCTTGGGGTAAGAGGAGGATCCAGGGAAAATCTGCGTAATTTACTTTTCTACATATATAGGAGAACGATTCGTTATTGCGCACACGTAGCCCCCTCGGTTTTCATCGCGATAGTCCTTCATCGAGCCGATGAAATTCACAAAAGGACCCCGCACTAATTCTAGCTCGGTTTTTCATTCTCTGATTAACTTAATTGTGGACACAACCTGATGATAATGTAAAAATTATGTACAAAGTATAAAGAAATGACGGTCTAAATCGAGCGGTATTAAGGGTTTTTTATATAAAATTAATTCATAGCAATTTCTCACTTCAAACACAATTCACATACAAACAGGAGAATCAATTCTTCGAAACAATTGTACCACTCTATGATCTCGTAGACCGTAAGATTCATCTCCATGACTTTGTAACATCTTCAAGAATCGCTGAAGAAAGACCTGTGAGTTCAGAAATGTTCGATTTTATACCAATTTTATATTCTTAAGATATATTATATTAAATGATTTTTATATTCTTTATACCATATATATGTTTTTTTATTTTTATTATCATAACATACTGTAATCTATTCATTTTATATAAAAAATCCTTATTACCGCTCGATTTAGACCGTCATTTCTTTATACTTTGCATTGCAAAAAACGAGCTAAATTTGGTTAAAAATTATATCTTTTTTTAAGCCATGGTCACTAAATTTATAGTTTTATATATTGAATAATTTACAAAACCATCAGTTTAGAGAAATATTATCATGGCTAAAAAAAAATGTAATCGTTACATTAAGTCTAAACCACACGAGTTTATCGGAAAATAAAATCCAGATCTAAATGAAAAATTGATTCTGATGAAATGGCTTAATTTTCACATATAATATACATAACTTATAATGTATCGAACAAAAAATGTCATAGTATAATAATATAGATATACTTTTTGAATTATTAAGTACTTTGTGTGAGCACAAGTTTTACACCTTTGATATATCATAACTAGAGATGAAAATGACCAAATTTTACGATAATATTTACTCGATAATTTACTGTAAATTAGTCAGTAATTTATGGAGACTGGTAAAATGGTAATTTTAAAAAAATAATAAAATTAAAGTAATTTGATATAAGAGTATTTAGTCATTAAATTTAAAAATTTAAAAACACTTTATTTAATTTAAATTTTGATTTTGATACTACATATTGATATAATAATAATTAAGAAACTGTACGTAATAACTAGAGAAACTTCAAATAAATTTTTTATTAAAATTTTAAAAGGTGTGACAGGTACGGTAGTTTTATTTTTCATACCTAATAAACCTATAACATTTTTATTTGCTTGCTATTTTTGCGACTGTCAAGTTTTTACTAGAGCAATAACAAAAATATAATTATAAATATATATGGAAAATAAAATAAACTTGTAATTGTATACTATTGCCAGAAATGCCAGAATACTTATAGTAACAATATAGAATAATGTTAAATCGATTCCTATTAGAAATATTGAATGAGTGTATAATTTTTAATTTAATTATACATATGTACGAAAATACAGTCTATTCATGCATAAAACTAAAAAAAAACAAATTTTACCAAAATTACCAATAAATTACCATTTTTATCGTAATTTTACCGTGAGTAATTGTGAAATTGAATTTGACGGTAATTTTGCATCTCTAATCATAACTCAAAAACTTTTACATTATACGTGAAAGCTAATTCATTTCACCAGGACCGAATTTACCAAATATAATTATTACGAAGTCTCAATAATTTCATTCGACGAAAACAAAACCTTTGCAATCTTTATAAAAATGCGTGAATGATTGATTTCGCCTTCAACCGATCTTCAACCTTGATTTAGATCGTTTAATATAAATCTAAGCTAGAGATTGCAATATACGGCGAAACTATTAACGCCCATTTTCACCAATGCAGATTAACTTTAATCTCGGTTTAACTTACTGTTCATCTTTTTCTAATTTTTAGAATTGGAAAAAGATGAAGAGCAAATTGAACCGAGATTAAAGTTAACCTGCGTTGGTGGGAACAGGTATAAGTGTCACAAAACAATTAACTTTGACTCCTGAGATCAGTGACCGCGTCATTATATCTGACTTTGGCGACGATGTCGCGCCACGAATGCGTCCCACCGCGCGACCACGGGCTCACGTTCCCGGAAGTTAAGACACCGGCGCATCCGGATGCGAGCCACGGACGTGAGGCCTTTCGAAACCCCTTGCTTTCTCTGCTATAGTCGAACGAACGTCAGCTACTTAACTTTTCAGTGGGTGTCCGGGTCTCAACCAATCCGGTCTTTTCGTAAAGTCGCATTATTTGCAGGTTTCAGCTAATTATTCTTTCTTATATACGTACAGCATCTTTTATATTTAACCATTTTTTAAACAATTTTCTCAAAGCGATTTATAAATAGCTGAATTTGAAAAAAAGGTGATACAGTACAATTATTACTGAGAAACACGTTGTTTATACGTATCTATATAATTTCGGTTCTCTTTTTGGGGATCGCGATTTTTTAATCCTCTAAAAACAATATCATAAATTATTATACTCTTTCTGTAACATCTCGATCATAACGATTAGTTTTATCCGGGCGTTAGCAAGCTTTATCCGTGACGTAAAAACAGAAGGTACGAAGACTCAAAGCACTTCGCGCTGTAAACTACATTTGATACCGGGGGTGGAGGGGGAGGGGGATAGGGGAGAGTTTGAGGTCGCGTCTAAAATGTAAAGGAAAGAAGAAACAGCTCTTACAAGTGCATTTACCGAAAGTTCTCAGGCTCGACCTCCGCTCCTCCGCATCGGGAAGCTCATCACGTAGACTTTAAGCCCTCCCTTATCTGCGCGTCATCAGGAGCCAACTTCCCTCCGACTCTCTATCTACCCGCTCTCTCGCCCTCTCTCGCTGTCGCGCACACATCTCGGCTTTCTTTCTCTTTCCACTTTTTTCCCCTCTCTCTCTTTTTTTTTCCGTTTTATTGTAGGTGTGTAGCGCATGCATGCATGCGTACGGCGGTCGTGATTTACGTCCACGGATGCAGCGGGATGCTTTAGTGCTCCCGGCGTTATTCTTTCTCTGCTTTCTTGTTTTATACACTTCCATTCAGATTCCGCTCCGTTCCATGGAAAGCGTTTCCTCACACTCGTTATCCACCACGTCACGATTAATATTGTAAAACATATAGAGCGTACTACCTTTGAATTACAAGGATAGGTCGCTTTCGTTAACGTTCAAAAAAGATAGCCATATTATCGATAGAGATATTCCAAGAGAATTGTTTCCAAAAAGCTCAACTTTCCCTTTTCGCGTCGAATTCAACGGCAATGAAACGTTCCGAAGCTCATCCTATGCGTAATTGCGTAACGCCACGAATTTACACGCGTCGTATTATCCCCTTCGCGCTCGCTTATAAAACCCGACATGATTCGAGCGTTGCATCATGAATGAAATCGCGGACCGTACTTTGGTCCACTAGAGGCGAGGGATGTACCATGAATTATTCATGACATCGAATAAGAACGTAAACGACAAAAGACAAACGCTCACTCTTTTTTTTTATAGCGACTTCACGAAGACGTTCGCCAACTCGTCGACGCGACATCTCATCGCTTCTCCGCGGCGACTAACCGCGCGTCGGACGAATTTGAGAGAATTCGCAAGTTCGAGCATCGATATTCAAGAAACGACCATAGGCTGTAGAAATCCAAATCGTCGCAAGCCGTAGGAATTTACGATTCCTCGCGCGATTCTAATCGCGACGCGAGATGCCGTAAAACTTATTCTTCTCTCCTCGTTATCGGAACGGTCGGCGGAAATGACATTTTTCGCCATAACGCTACAAAAGCCCGGGCATCCGATAGCTACCCCGGTTTCCCACCCCCGATTCCAGGGACCGCGAAAGAAAATTATGTCGAAACTGGAGCCGTAACATTAGGAGCATTGTATTGTTGCGCGAGGCTACGACTCTCCTGGGAATAGGTTGGAAGGTCCGTTCGTCCTTCTCCGACTCACGTTCCTCTTCGACGAGAACGGCGCACACGCACACACACAGACGGACGTACCCATGAACGCAGAAATACAGATGGAACCGGGACGTACCCTCAGGTGGTGCTTCGGACCGGCAAATGAATCGTTTAATTGAATTAGTCGATGAGTCCGTGCTACGACGCGCATTATAATTTCTACGGTTGCCGATACCGCTCCCACTTCCCGCCTAGTTGCCGAGAGGAATCATATCCGAGAGACGACCCATCGTCGGGGGTTGCGAAAGGGTTGCGAGCATTCCCGTTACGATCACATACCGCGCAATTTTCTTGCCATTCGGGCAATCTTCTACAACGAACGTATATTCAATCTCCACCTATATCTTTCAATTTTGTATTTTGTCGTAAAATTCTGAGTGAGGAAAATCCAAGAAAATCACGCCAGCGATACAGACTGCGAGTAATCTTGCTAGCTACAAATGGAAATAGATAAATATTGTAATAAACTCAAGATTCTTACATTTTTTTAATGTAAAAATTTTTTTGAGAGAAATGGCTGTTATTTCTTAGAATATCAAGGGTCGCTGCTGACATATGAGAACAGAGTCAGACTAATAAATATATATACCCTTCCTTTTGATAATCGAGTCGATTATTATCACGGCGCGCCCGGTGACGACTACACGATCTGAACCGCGCTTAAAGTCGAGAAACATAAGGAAACGAAGGGTGGCGTGCGGGAATTCGAGGGCGAGAGCTCGTCATAGCTCGCTGCTGAATTATTGATGGGCAGCACTTAGAGAGGCAAGAGGATGTCGAGTGGCGGAAGACGCCTCCACGGTGGGTAGCCTTCTCAAGGATCGCCAAGGATATACCAGGCTGGTATACCGGCATGCGATGGTTACGCGCGAAGGACCGCTATCTCCGGTCCCACGGGATTCTCGAGTCTCGCGAGCCCTCGCCGCCCAATTCCGACCAATTTGACCGAAAGTTGGACGTAATTTTATTTTCACACGTCTGCAGACGCGTTTCGCCGCGGCGGTGATCCGTACGGGAGGGCTGCTGTGCTCGGCGTGCTTAGGCTTCAGCTTCTCTCCAGCTAAGTTCCTCTTGGGGAATGGACTCGACACGGTCAAAGGAAACGAAGGAAGTTGCGTCCCTCTTCCATCGTATTCTTTATCCTCGCCAATCACCGCGGCAGAACCGTCTTTTAATCGTCTCAATTTGATCCGCGTTTACGTGACGGGGCGCCACGTTTGCGCTTATAAATATATAACACGAAACTCGTGTCACGTTTGTATATATTACTTTAATGTTGAAAAAAGTTCGTTATATATATATACTGTATCTGTATTTGAGCCGACGAGAATCGCGATCAGTGGGAAAAGTTTAGCGCACGCTCCACTGCAAAATGTGTATACTCTATCATTTAACGCACGGTCGTGGAAGGGAAGAATCTGTCATTATCCCTTTGGGACGAAAACAGAGTCCGCCCGTAAACGAAACTTCACCGTGGCGGGGATAGGAAGGATCAAGTGTCGCGGAATGCCTGTAAAATGGCAAAACAAGATTCTGGAACAGTGATGGCTTATACACATCGGAGGAATGCTCTCTCTCTCTCTCTCTCTCTCTCTCTCTCTCTCTCTCTTTTCCGCTCCCCCTTTCTTTCGTTTTTACGACTTCCGATCCCTCTGCTTGGGTGGCAGCGAGAATGGTCATAATGGGTTACCATCGCGTTGGCGCGTCTCTCGCGCGAGGGAGAGACAACATTCAAAGTGGATGGGGAAAGCATCGACGTTTTACAGTCGTTAAGCGCAATAGCGAACGAATAAAAATCCCATTGCGCGTTTCGTGTCATTTCGATTCGAACCACACCGGTTCCCCGCCGCGGTTTCCGAACGCCAGGAGTTAGTTAATGGACGAAACTCTTAACTATCCAATGCCTTCCCAGGGACAAATCTTGCCAAGTATAAGATGAGTTTCTTCAATTTACATGCACTCTTTTATCGGGGGGGTATTCCTGAAGAAGAAGGGTTACTCGGGCCTTACCGTTCCAACAGACTGAACAGCTGGCGGTTACAGCATTAAAAATTGATATTCGTTCGTATACGCAACGTTGTTCGAATTCCTCAACATTCCCAACTCGATTCGAATATCCGAAACGAGTCCGTTGGGCAAATATTCGAAGCGATTTAACAAAATCATCGCGTACGCTCGCGACATCCTGGAAAGTAACGCTCGACGTGGTCCACCCGCGCGCCAGTTCCTCGATTCGCCGTCGTCGAAGGTTAACGACCAAGCGGTACCAAGAAACGGCACGTAGATTACGTACGATGCCGTCGACGCCACCATTTCCAATTGGCCGGCGTTTACAGTTTAAATGTAAAACCGAGCACCCGAGGGGCCGTCCGTTGGGCGTGGTTACGTTACACCGATGTTCACTCACGGATACGTTCGCCGGCTTGTCAGTAAACATGGGCTTCATAGCGCTTGAATAATGTATGCCGCTTAAGCGGTGGCCGCACCGCGACACAACACATCGCCACGCCTCTCACTCTGCCTTTATACCTATTTGCGCGACCGCATAATTTCAGCTTCTGCCCGCGCGCATTTGCGCGAAATAACAATGCCCGCCTCTACCGTACGTCGCGTGTCGCGTCGCTCGCAAATACCATTAGAAGACGCGGAGCGATGAACGACGGGCGTCCGATAGAAGGAACCGGAAGTATGAAATCTACCCGATCGCCAATCTTTCTCTCTATATTAGTCTTATGACTCTATGGCCGGTACGTGTAAGACCGTCTTAAGATGTCACAAACCAATCGCGGTGGCTCTTATAAGGCAGTCTTACGACAATTAGAATCGATTATGAATAATACTAAAACTTCCAAAAAATTCGGGCTTTTACAATTATCTCGCCAGGACATTTATCGAACAACATAATCTTTTAATCAAATCGAATCTACCCCTAAAGCAGGGGTAGATTTCCGCGCGCTCATAATTTTAGTTAATTGACCCTTAATCGCGAACATAATGTAGTTATAATGGGTGTGGATTCTTATTTTTAGATATGAAAAGACGGTAAATAAAAATATAATCGTTCTCCACTTGCCGTATATGCTTGCGTTTCCTTGTATTTTTCAGCATTAACCCTCCATTGCTCTTATTCAGCAGACAAAGTGTTAGTGCTCTCGTTGCATGAACGTTGCGCCGCGTCTGTTGTGTCGCTATGTCGCTGTATTAGTCTGATGTTCAGTGCGATACTAGTCTTGTAAAAGTCAAAGGCTTTATAAACATCGATTGGTTCATCGATCTATATCACAGTCAATCAGATTTGACAACAATATATGATTGTATTTGTGCCTCATACGGAAGCAATGGAGGGTTAATTAATTCATTGTACCCAAAATAAAATGTTCTCCTAAAATAATTTGTCGATATTCCAAGTGGTGGAAATTTCAGAGACTCCACACAGCCACAGTCGGTGGTTAAAAGCTAAACGTTGACAGACGGAATTACTTGATAATCTCTCTTTTTTTTTTTTTTCGGGGGACTGTTCTCTGTACGTGCGAATTGCGATTCACGATAGCGTCTACTGCGATCCAAAGAGACGCGCTGCTTTCGTCGCTGTAACCGTGAGCGTGTTTGCATTACAGCATCTTGGAATTGCGCAAGGAGAAGAGCCGAGACGCGGCGAGGTCGCGGCGGGGTAAAGAAAACTTTGAGTTCTACGAGCTCGCGAAAATGCTACCATTACCGTCAGCCATCACCTCCCAGCTGGACAAGGCCTCCATAATAAGGCTAACGATCTCGTACCTCAAACTACGCGACTTCTCCAGTCACGGCGATCCGCCGTGGTCCCGCGATGGTCCACCGCCCAGCAAATCCGTCAAAGGTAAGACAATACGTTTCATATCGGCGACTCGCAAGAAGAAAAAGGTTCACGGCGTACTTCACGCTCTTACAGCGATTGTCATTGGCTCATCTGTTGTACGGACAGCGGAAAGATTTCTTAACAATACCAACTTGATTCGTTGAAAATGATTTAGATCCGCAAATTATTTGGATTAAAACGTTTCGTCGCAAGAGTAAAATGTATTTTATTATTAAGAATGTCCTATACTTCGGTTTAGGAGCAAATTAAATTTGTTCAATGACCAATTTTTGTATTCCTGTGAGAGACGTAAAATTTCGTCCGTTCGTAATGTCGTCAGATATATATAAATTCAACTTGCAGTATCGAACGAATATTTTGTTTTAATTTATCGCGATAGACGGACAGCCGATTCAACGAAGATATATCTGCCGATGATGTCTTTTGATGGATCAGCGTTTAACCTAGAGGAGGGGGAGACATCCAGACTGTTAATAGGGATCGAGACCCGTATATTCCGTACGCCTAACTTCCTCCCTGGGGATATAAGAATAAGAGAGGAAGTCAGCCGCGTTATAATTCCTTTACGCTCGCGTCGTCTGCAGTAGAATAGACTAGCGTTGCGGCGGACACGTGCGGAATGTATCGTCGCAATATTTCATCGTACGTGTGATACGCTTTACTTTTCAATATACATGCACTATAAAAATTTGATATTTCACAATTAATATTAGAACCGCCAATAGCATCCCGCTAAAACAGCAGAAGGTATCGATTTTTTCCTATTCTTGTTTTCGGTCAGTGAAGAATTATTTTGGTATTATTTGTAGAATTATTTGCGTTATATTAACATATTTTTAACATTCTTTATATTATACATCTAATGCAAAAAAGAAGAATAATCGGCTGTTCTATCGCATAATACAGTATTAAATATATAAATGTATAAATCGGTAATTTGAAAGAAAAATAAAAAATGGAATTAAAAGTAGGAAAATCATCTCAAACGTGTAATATGTATTTTATGCTAATTGTAAGAATTTGAACATTTAGAAGACGAATACGTGAAAATTGTCCGTTAAATGATCGAAATTTGATTGAAATAAAAATTAGAAATAAAAGTACAAGATAAGCATCGCAAGAGTACGCGGTAATCGCGTTAGCAGATATTCGGCTTGTCTCCGATTACGAATGTCTTCTCGCTAGACACGTGTCTTCTATTATCGGATAGAGCTGACATTATGTCGCGACGTAGTATCGTAATTCGATTTATAAAAATGTACTCTGGGGGCCGGGTATTTTCGTGAAATACCTCGCCTTTATATACATCGCAAATACGCGTGGCTTGATAAAGTGCCTTTCGTCCACATAATATAACGCGAATCACAGGAACCATTAGGACACTGCACGCTGGAATATATCCTGACAAAGATTGCGGACAGTAGCCTCCTTGAGGAAACACGTAAACTTCGCAATAGATCGAGCTTCCAGATACCCTTTATAATTCCGGTGACCATGCAGCCTGCGAAAGAGAAAGATTTCTAGATACATAGTAATAGAGAATTGTCGGCAATCATCGAGCGATAAGATCGCCGCGGGCCTCCTTCATTTTCGTGCTTCATTTAGCGAAAAGGGAGCTACCAGCTTTTAGTGTATTTTTTCTCTCACGTTTTTTTCTCATTCATGTTAGTTGAAGCGCACTACTGTTATACTCTCGCTGGTCAAGGCTTTACTCCCGATCGGTATATCGCGACTAATCAAACTGATTCTTTCAGAAAGAATAGATCGTTATTAGATTGTCGCTAATGTCACGCGCTATCTATCAACGAAAGAAAACTTCTCGACAAAGGAGAGAGAGATCATAAAGACACCGTTGTTGAACTTGTCGGGAAGCTTCACTTACCCGCGAAGCCACCGCATATTTTCGGAGAGCGAGGGGTTGGTTGAGTTAATATTTACAGTGTGTGGGAGGGTCGCGAAAAGATAGAGAAAGAAAATGAGAGAGGGGTTTCGCCACGTATATACGCGGGTACGTATAAAGGCTTAGGTACTACCTCTACTACTATCCACATGAAAATCTAATCACGACAGCCCCCTACGAGCGCACGCCTCGCGTTACGAACCGCCAATGTAACTAAACTAACGAAATTGAGTTAGGTGCCGCGCATCGCTGTGCCGCAACTCCTCGTCAAACTAAATCCAGTGCGCCCCTCTTCTGTTAGCGCCGCATGTCAGGGCCATCGTCAGAACGAATGAGAGCCTCTCGACTTAACCGTGTAAAATGATTTCGCGATTTCGAAACTTGGCATAGCCGTGGCTCGTCGATTCACCGAGGGTTGTTCGGAATAATCGATCGACAACTTTCACACGTACGGTAATTACACGATATATTCGCTCGTGGAAATATCGGCACAGATATTTTTCTAGCTACCTAAGATACACACGCACCCGGTCAAGTTATATTTATCAAAATATTGTGATAAATGGTGGAGGTACGGTTTACCGAACTCTTGATGCGTCGACGAGGGTTGACCGCGCAGCGAGCTACAGTATAATATCCGCGTTACGGAGGTAATTCATCTCTTGCAAATTATTGTCTACAAAATAAAACGAATTATACCGGATTGTTTTCAAATATTTTTGTTGTTATGATAAAAGCGTATCAACGCGTGGGTCGCTTATTTTTATTAACCGAAACTTTAAACAGTCTGATAGATGTCGATGTATAACGATCTATTTTATCTACATATTTTACTCGCAGTAAATTATTTTCACTTCATAATTTTTAAATAACCTTTTTGAGTTGTGACATTTTTGACGATTTTTATCACAAGTGAAATTTATTCACTTTCGATTATCGATAGGATAAGGGTTACTCAACTCATTTACGATAATAATTTAAAAAAATCACGTTTTTTTAAAAATCACTTTTAATCATGTCATTTTTTAAGTAAGGGAACGAAATACATCTTCAAAGATTGAGACAACGAGGCGTGCGAGGGACTCGTTCGTCCTGACGAAAGGGTCATTATAATTGGGAGAACAAAGGCGTTCGTCAAGAAACGAAATCCCGTTAGATTATCCCGAAGTCCAGTTCCGTACGGTAGGAAATATCGGCATTACCTTGTTGACCGAAAACCCGAAACTTAGGGTCAGTCTGGTGAGTCGGCCATTCCGCCTCATCCCGATGGACTTACGAGATTAAGCGGTTCGCGCGCGAGTTTGATCGAGTCTTCTAAGTCCTTTCATTACGGACCTGCTGGGGGGAGCGTAGGATTATTATTACGGTAAGAAGTAGTCCGCGTCTTGTTTGTTAAACGAGGGGAGAAAAGAATAAGAGGCGCAAAAGGGGTCGGCACAACCGATGGCTCAACGCCGATGTGTATGCCGCGTGAGTCACGTATCGCTGATCAATCGAGAATACCTTTCTCGATAAGTATATGCCGATCGTCGTAACTGTTCGACATTGCGTTATCAAAATACTTGTTTCAGGAGATTTCAAATCACTGATTTGTTATGGGCAGAGCGAACGATAGATTGGTGCGGAAGATTCGTCGTTTTCCGTTGTGCTGTCATGTCGAATAACATTTAAAGACGGGAATTTCTTAAAAGAGAAAAATTTCTTTCCAGTTAAAAAAACGAATATACGAAGTCTGTACCAACAGTTTCGCTTCAATTCTACTTTTAAAATTTTTACTTTACTTAACAAACACGTGACAACATTTGCATTAATCTAATAACACTGACAATTGCAGTTAAAAATTTCAAAATATTGTCGTGAGAAATTAATAATTCAAACAATGCTAGAATTTGTGCATTATTACTTTTATATCTTATACAGGTGCTAATCGAGTCAGATCATCGTCATCTACAGCGATAGATCATTTCGAAATTCATCAAGGTACCCACATATTACAGGTAAGTTTGCATTGTTGTTCTAAACGATAGTATTCACCAAACTGCAGTATCTTTAATATTTTTTCAAATCGCTCTACATGTCACAAGCTCTATATTTTGCAATCAAAATTGTACGAACCTATCGAACAAATTTAAATATATATATATATATATTCGAAATATAAAAAATCATAATACTATATCATAAATAAAAATAATTCGGAAAATATTATCAATATTTAGTCCATTTTTTTCTCAAGAGAAAGTATAAATGTTTGGAAAGCGTTTCGCGTTTATCGTCTGAGAATATTCGATCCAGAGTTTCCTCACAAGTATCTTGTACTTTTTGTCGCCAGTCCCTGGATGGTTTCGCGATGGCTGTCGCAGCTGATGGCAGATTCCTGTACATATCTGAGACCGTTTCGATATATCTCGGCCTTTCACAGGTAAGCGCGCGCGGTTTATCATCATGGCACCGATGAAGTCGGAAATGACAGGGTCACGGATCAAGGGGTGCATAAGGGAAAAGTGATAACGAGAAAGCGAAAGCAAGTATGAAAAGAAACGTGGGCGCGCCAAACACGAATGCAACCGTATATACGGCCGTCAACCGGAAGACCAGAGATAGTAAAATGATATAAAGACATGACAGAGGGAGGAGAAAGAGATGAAGAGGGAAAAGTTGACGGAAGAGAAGGAGGTTGAAACGTTGAAGTTGTAGCGATGATACATATAATAGCG
>NW_017279267.1:4770110-4811594 GCF_001594065.2 Cyphomyrmex costatus | reverse complement strand
GTGGTCGCATGCGGCTCACGTAGCCTCTGCACGGCGGCGTGTTCGCCATTCCTAATGCCGCGAGCGAGAAGGTGGACGGGGAAAGAGAGTAGAGAAGAGCGGTGCCGGGGGGATAAAGCGGGGAGAAGGAGGGTACGGGAGGTGACCGGTGTAGCTCTAGCCTCTCGGTTCTCTGCGAAGCTCGTGCGGGCAATCAATAGGGTGTTTCGGGGATTCGGAAAACCGACGGGAAAGCCGACGTTGGCACAAACATGGCTGCAGCGCCCGTTCACCTTGTCTGGCTTCCTTCGAGCTCTACGCACCCCTATATACGTACCCTCTGTGTACCCCTACATGCCTCGCGCCGAAACCGACCTGTCGCGGCGGCACGATTCCGTCCCCCGACGGTATAGGCACGAGATAAATCCCATCGTGGAGAAAACCGTTGCATTTAATTCTAGGTAGAGATGACGGGGTCAAGCGTTTTTGACTACGTCCATCAGCAAGATCACGCTGAGGTCGCCGAGCAGCTCGGTCTGGGACTCGCGTCGTCGACAAGCACCTCGGCCCCGCACTCGTCGAATTCCGGTCTAGCCTCACCGAGTAGCGGCGCGTCGGAAGAGCACGGTTCTTCCTCTACTGCAAATCCCGACGGTAAACTTTTTTTCGTGTCACGTTATGTTGAAACGCGTTGCTCACTGAATAACCCTTAAACTGCGAAGATTAAAAATGATTAAAAAAAAAATTTTTTTTTTTATAAAAAAATGTTTTAACATACGTTGATTTTTATAATTAATTTTTTATTATTATGATTGATTATTGTTTTATAATTAAATTTTTATAATAATTTTTATAACTGAGCGCCTCTTGACTCCCGTCAATAAAAAAGACAAAAAGGGTTAAAGAATGCAGCGCAAATATCCGAGTGTATTTCGGAGACTCAATTCCTTCTCGTATCTATCCTCAGTGTCTTCGGTAATGTCGCTGTCGGCGACCGGACTGTACAAAGGGTACGACCGGGCATTTTGCGTTAGAATGAAATCCACTCTGACGAAGAGAGGGTGTCATTTCAAGTCATCTGGTTATCGGGTAAGCGAAATCGCTCTTAATAAAATCTCGATTTGCTTATCTTCACATTTTAATTTGCGCCATTTAACGCGATGGTCCTAATATTGTGGAATACAATTTTACGTTTTTTATAATATACTTTTTTTACACGCGTATATATACAGGTCGTGCTGTTGCTGTGTCGTTTGAGGCCGCAGTTTATATTCAGTCATGCGAGGAAGTCTGCGCCGCCTTTGATGGGCATGGTTGGACTAGCTATCGCACTTCCACCGCCCAGTGTACATGAAATTCGTCTCGAAACCGATATGTTCGTCACACGGATCAGCTTCGACTTTCGGATAGCACATTGTGAGCCAAAGTGAGTAGCGTTTATATCGAATCGAGTCTATAGCACTGTTGAAGAAAAATCGCACATTGCAAAATAATTACATGTAAAAACACAACAATTATAGCGAACCATTTTGGGATCCACCATTAAACGCGTACATTTATACGTACATAAAGTAAAGCCACAACAAATAAACTTAGATATTTCTTTTTTACAGTAATTAAACAATTTGCAAAATTAAATTTTTTTAAATTTATAAATAAATTTTTAAAAAATTTATAATTAAAGTTAAGTTTATAGAAATATTTATGTATTAATTCGTCAGATTACAAATAATTTTTAAAATTTACGTTGCTATGTGTGACAAAGTGTAAATTTTTTTCTCTACAGTTCTAAGAATTAGAACTATAGAATTAGAAAAATATCAAGAATAAATTAAATAGAGATTGAAGTCAATCGACATTGGTAGAAATGGATATGAAACAGACGAATGTATTATATAACGGCTTTGTAATAGAAGCATTGTAATTTATGTTGTTCTCAGGGTATCTGAATTGCTGGACTACACCGCCGACGAATTGACGGGGAAGAACCTCTATACGTTGTGCCACGGCGAGGACGCGAATCGTCTTCGGAAATCTCACATAGATCGTGAGTATGACTGGTCATAATTCGCCACGTTCGATCGTAGTCAAGTCGAATGAGTACCGTTTGCACGATCGCGCACAAAGTCACACGCGAGAGGGTCGTCGCTCGCTTTCCCTAATGTTTTCTGTGTAATGTTCGAAAGAATATAATGTACGCGTGTAAATCCCGAGTGATTTGTCTTAAACAATAGTTGCGTCGCGCAATCTGTTGCTATACTGCGATCGTGGGAGGTGATTTTCGTCGATGATTCTGACATGTACGACGATGTGCTTTCCTGCAGCAATACTTCGTTTGTCGATTAAGTTATTTTAAAATGAAAGGTTATATGTTCAAAAACGAGAACGGGACTTACGAAATACGAGTACTTAAATAGGGAACACTAAAAAAAACGGACAAGAGAAAGAAATAATAGTAGCGGAGAAGAGTTGCAAAATTTGCAAAAAAAAAAGTAACAAGTCGGAAAAGGAAAACGCAAAGAGGATCGAGAGAACATAATTTCAACTTTCTCTTTTCAAATTTCCATCGAGCAAAAATTAATTGCGAAAAATTTCTTTGATTAAGAAACGTGACAGCGTCGGGCCGTTAAATACAATCAGCAGATAAGGATTAAATTAACGTTTTAATGCCTTTTTTATAAGTATAATATATATAAAGCAGTATAAAGTAAATTTGTCTCTGTGTCCTTTTTTTCGCTACAGTCTGTACTCGAGAAACAATTAACGAAAATAGAGCCGTCACGTTATTCATATACATACGTCCCCAACAAACAAAGCCGATAGATCTGCCACGCAGAATTTCTTGCTCCTACTGTTCTAGGAAAATACTTTGGTGAAAGAGCGCGATGGGTGTCAAAGCTGTCCGGGAAGAGAGAAAAGCACGAAAGATATTAATACGTTGGTCTTTTCGACTGCGCGCGACCGCTTGCAGATTTAGTAAGTACGTATCTGTTTGTATTTGAACGTTTCACATAAAATTACTAGCCACGTAGGCGTGGGGGACAACGTTTCTCATTGATAATCATTCAACCGCGCAGATAATTATCCGCAATTGTAGCTGTGAATATATTTATCGTGCGATTCCCCTGATCGAAAACAATAAACAAATCGCTCTTTCGTTAATTGAATGTCTTCGAGGTACGATAATGCAGAGATTTCTAAGATCAGTATATCTACACATATATACATGTATAATGATTTGATTTCTTATGAAAAAAATATACGACGCGATCGTCGCGATACTCTAACGTGTCTTCGTCGGTTCGAACCCTCGGACAGCGACTAGCTATTCTCCGATACAAACGAGCAAACGAGTCATTGTCAAAGATAATTATACAGAAAATTGTCGATGGTCCTTATCCTAATTAGAGGTAACGAAAGATTTAGAAGACCATTTAACGAACGACTTACCTTTTGCGGGACAGATTACGGATGTCACTTCTAAGAGCATTATACAGAGACGAAATCGAACATTTACCTGAAAGCAAACAAACGATCGATCAAGAGTCGCATTCCCAATATGTGTATATGGAATGCCTACCTTTTCCTTCATCGTCGTACAAACGGTAGCTTCGACATCAATTGTAGAGTACTTCCAGAAAAACCATGAAGTGCTTGAAAAAATGAGAGAATTTAATTAGCTAATATTTTCGCGGGTATATTTCTCGCGAATAAATCGAACAAAAGTCTTAGCTACGATTATGATTTTAGTGATCCATAAAGGACAAGTGCTGACGCATTACTATCGGTTGATGAACAAGAGTGGCGGATTCACGTGGCTACAGACGTGCGCTACCGTTGTGTGCAATTCGAAAAATGCCGAGGAGCAAAATATCATTTGCGTCAATTATGTCATTAGGTGAGTCATCAAATGAATGAGTATACGAACGGATTCGCTTTTCAAACCTTATTGTGTTTCATCGTCTTTTTTATAGCGGCCGAGAATACGAAAATTTAATTATGGACTGCTGTCAGTTAGAGGACGGAGTCACCGGTGTCAAAAGGGAAGATACGGCCGGGAATGATCCGGAGAATGGATCGCCGGACGCTGACAGAGGAGGTACAAAACGTTCTTTGATTTAGTAGAAAGTACATTTCCCCGCAGCTTGTCGAGTCTGGAAAGTTCTCATCTACCTCCATCTTGAGGCAATATTTGTTGCGACTTTTGATTTTAGAGGGTCGCAGTCGAGGCGGCCCAACAAATCAACATCAGGATCAACAACAATCGCATCGGTCACCACCCGAGGAACGGGAGGAGAGCCATGCATCGGAAAGTGAGAAGCGGGGTAGCCGACATCACGACAACATAGCCCAGTTACAACAGGATTCGCAGACGGCGGCCGGGAATCTCGGCACGCTCGTAGTGAGATTACGAGGGCACAAGCGAAAAATTCACGACGACGACAGTAGCTCGAACGAAGAGGAGGATGAGGAAGAGTCTGCGGTGAAAGAATCGAATGGTGAAAGAACTCGCGCTCTCAGCCCTAGCGCGACATCCACGCACTCGATGTCGACCACTGAGCAGGCGCTCTGTTCAACCAGTCCAAAATCACGTCGCGCCGAGGGGAGCAACAGACTGGACAGTGCCGAGAGCACAGGAACCTCGGTGAAAGATCTGGAGCAGGCTATGTCGAAACACCTCCCGGGGAGCTCGCTGAATAAATCGAGCTCGCCGGCAGCGCTTCATCAGCCGACAGATTTCAGCACGGACGCGTTACTAAAGCAGCAGCAGCAGCGAAGTACGATACAGTGGATCGGTGCGCATCATCATCTGGGACACTTGAGTCCGCAACAGTCCGCCACTGCTCCTTTACCTGCCTCGGCGCTCCTTAGGCAACTTTACGCTGCCAATCGGGAGAGTGTGATACGTGCCAATGTACACGGGATCACGTCTAGCGGCGGTACGCGCGCTCCTACATCGGCCGGTATCTACTATCCGGGCGAAACTGCCCCTAATGGACCTCTACCCACGCCGCCAGGATCGGAAGGCTCCAGCACGTACGGCGAGCACCAATTTGTGCTCGCTGCTGCTCACAATCAAAAAGGATCGAACGGCACCAGCTGCGCCGACGCTTTCACCAGTTTAGTTTCATCATATACATCTGCTACTGCGGCCGGCTACTCGGTGGATTACCATTCGGCGATGACGCCGCCGTCGTCGGTCTCGCCACGAGACAAACAGCAGCAACAACAGCAGCAACAGCAACAGCAGCAACAACAGCAGCAGCAGCAACAGTTACATCCTGTGAACGTGATAAGCAGTTACGAAGGCTCGTCGGCGTACGCGGATCCCGTTCTTCGTCACCAGTATGAACCGGCTCAGCCGTTACCCTTAAAACCTCAGGTGTACTCGGCCACTGTCCATCCGAGTGCCTTAGACGCCGCAGCGGCGTATGCCTCGGCAGGCCTGACGGAACAACCGCAGTTCTACCATCATCCAGCCAGTAGCGCCGGCTTCCACATCTACCATCCAAGCAACAAATCGGCGACGAACGGCTGGTACACTTCGGCCTCCTAGTGGCCCCATCCGTAGGGGTTCCATCGTCCGTGTTCGCGGAACACGTGTACTTAAGCGACTGTAATTAAATCCAAAGCCCTCTCCCTCGTGCATATCAGTGATACGCTATCTCGTCGCTATCTTTGGCGATCGTTGACGAGCAAGCCTCGTTGTCGTTCGGATCGGCGGGGAAGTTTCACCACGCCACTCCTTCCTGCCGAGTTGTCGGAACTCGGTGTGTAACAATCGCTCTCTTCTCCATTATGTAGAACGATTTATTGTAATATAATGAATAAATTATTATATATATGTTGACTTTCCGGAGATATTTGCGTAAATATGAAGCCAACTGAAAAACTCATGCGTATTCACCGTGCGTGTTCCAAGTGATTTAACGCGACGCTCAAAGAGATCGTAATATATCTAAGGAATCGCGATTTATTATAAATGTGTAATTTACAGAAGATCTTAATAATAATGTTCATACTTCAGACGATGTACAGAGAAACAAGAAAAAAAGTATCGTTTTTTTCATTTTTAACAAATTAATGAAAATATATTCCAATATTTAGAATATTTTAAAAATAATTTATTATGATTCGGAAAAACTTTATCATTATGTAACATTTTTTCTCATTTTAGGTATTAGATTCATGCTGTGAAGTATTTACATTATAATTAAGAACTATTCTATACATATGTATGTATGTATCAATTCTATATTATTTTATTTTGAATTTCATTTTAGGATGTCTGGGTTTATGTAAATTTATTTCTCCAAAACAAAATAAGTGATTAGACGATAGTTAAAAAGTCGTCAAAATTATTAAGAAAAATCCGAAATTTTCAATTCAAATTACGTTATCTTATGTTAAAATATTGTTTTCCTAATAACTTTGACGACTTTGCTGTTTAATTCTCATTCAATTATTTTGAATAAAGAAATGAATTATTTATGGAAAAAACAGATATCTTAAAACGAGCAAGAGGAAGAAACAACTTCCGAAGATAAGTCTTCGCATTGTGTTAAATGTTATTACCATATTAGCGGTGATTTACTCGAGTGTGGTACTTGCAATATTTTGTACCATATTTCGTTGTGCGATAATTTTTATAAAACAAACGGTACAATCATTTCTCTCTGACACGTTGTAACCTTTATTTTATGAGAGAAAAAACGCTGATAAAATTTATCTCGATATTGTATGAAGTGTGTTTGAAAAATAGCACAACATACTTAAGAGAAATCGCTATCTCTATTAATTCGCGCTCATCTCTTTTAGTCAATTAAATATTGAATTTGTTACTCGGAACGCGCTATGTACATACGATTGGTTAGTCCCAAAGAGTTGTTGCAAGCTTCTTGTTTTAGATTTCGACTTGCGATCGAGGAAGTAGCGAGACTTCTCGGTAAAAAGTAAAGAAAACAACAATTGATTTATATTCGACATACCACTTGTTATCCGGCCGCATTTCAACGATCATGATCTGTAAAAAACGAATTATTAGACTGGCGAACGAATGAAATGCGACTTATACAGCCGTACAGCAATCCGGAAAAAAAACACGAGTGATATTAAAGACACTTTTATTAAATACGCACTGAGATTCTTTACTTATTGAGGACAGGAGACATTTGTATGTATATTTAGACTGCTCTAGCGATATATTACCTTCTAAATGTAGGATAGACAAAAATGTAGATATTGAGAGGGGACACGTATCGCGTAGAAGTCTTCTATACGCGAGAAGTCAACATTGCTCTGGAGGTAGCGAATTCTTTTACGAAAGTTATTGTATTTTAATGTTTAAATATTTCGACCAGTTGTTTTTGACACGTGTAAATACAGCTTACGTGCCTAAAAATTCACTCGCTCAATTCATCACTTTCTTCTGCACTTGATTTAAAAAATTGAAGTATATTTGCAAGTATATATGACAAATTTCTCCTACATTATAGTGTTGATATATAGAAACTTGTAATTACGTTTCGCATGTCTGGATGCAGCGTCACCCAACGAAATAAGTTTGCCAGGTGAACCGTAAGTAAATGTTTCATAAAAAATATCGGTAAGTATATATAATAAAATCAAATATTTATATGAAGGATATTTAAGACATAAATTGTTGATTGTTTTGAGTTTTTGAAAATTTTAGTAACTTTCTTTAAAACGTGCATTGTGCACTAAAAATCTTAATAAAAATACAAGGATAAAATGTCTTAATAAGTCTTAATAAAAATACAAGGATAAAATGCATAGAGGATTTATTTTTATTTAATTCCGTTCTCAATATAAAAAAAGACATATTCATTCAGATCATTATTTTTTTTCAAAAATTTGAGTATTATATTTGCACTATTAGCGATTTATCCATACAGAAATGTGAAAAATGCATGTTTTCTCTTCAACACAATCGTTGTACTATCGATTTAATAGCAAGAAATAACGAATGTGCTATTCGTATAAAAATGACTTATGTACATTTTCATTTTGTATTACACATGCTTATCATTAGTATACAATTATTATTATCATTATCATTATTATCATTTCTGTTGTTATTGTTATTACAATTATTTTCCTTAAAGCTATATTAATATTAAATTACTCTACAGTGAGTTTGCAGATTATGTAAAAAAGAAAAATCTGTAAAATAACCACAAATAAGTGTGTGAAAATAAAATAAATCTAAAAAAAAGTATTAAACGCACTTTGGACGGTAGACATTTCGATTAATACTGCGAATACTATAAAAAAAAAAGAACAAAATATAGAAATAGTTTATCTGTAGTAAAGACAGCTTTGTACATGGAAAATCTATTTATGTTACATAAAACACTCTTTTATGCTCCATTGTCAAAACGCATTTAAATTGGGACGTATAACGACCACACACTTAATCATAAAATGATAATTATATAAGATAATCAATTCTTTTCCTCCTTCGCGTAGTGAACGTAAACGAAATGTAAAAATTAAATTTGCTATCGTAATCATACTTTAAAAAATTATAATCTATGTATATAAATACATACATACATATGTATGTATATATATATATATAAATATATGTATACACACACATATATCGGCAGTCATATTATGCAGAGTTCCGACAAATGTAATATTAAGAAACAATATACTATAAAATGATAGTTTGATGAATATTATATAGTGAAATACGGTCCGAAAAAGCCTAGTCAAAACTTCAGTTCGATGAAGTAATTGCATCTTCAGTTCTATGAAGTAATTACAATCTGAGTTTATACTTTCTTAAATTTATAGCATGACCTAAAACTGTTCGAAAATTATTAGAGAGAATGACAAAATATTTTATATTTTATGTTTTAAAATTCTTTAGGCCTCTTTATAAGTGTGCAACTTTGCTTCCGCCGTTTTTTTCCCAAAATTCAAGGCTTTATTGTAAAATACTGGTTATACATTTATGATTCAAAGTATTGTCCATCGCTGGCCACTACTTTCTCCAATCTTTTGGGCAGCGTACGAATCCCGCGTCGAAAAAACTGGTCATCTTTTGAGGCGACTCACGAATTGATCCAATTTTTTACTTCTTCATAAGACCGGAAGTGCTGGTCAGCCAGGCCGTGTGGTATTGATCGAAATAAGTGATAGTCAGAAAGAGAAACGTCTGGAGAATACAGCGGGTGGGATATGGCTTCCCATTTCAACGTTACCAAATATGTCTTGACCACTTTCGCAACATGAGGTCGAGCATTGTCATGCTGCAAAATCACTTTATCGTGTCTCTTGTTGTATTGTGGCCGTTTGTTTTTCAATACTCGGCTGAAACGCATCAATTGCGATCGCCTGTGATTGTTTCAGTCGATTTTAACAGCTCATAATACACTACGTCGAGCTGGCATCTACAAGAGCTATGCCGGTCTTCGACGTCAAAATCACCGTTCTTGAAGCGTTGAAACCACTCACGACACGTTCTTTCACTAATAGCGGCCTCACCATAAATATTTGAGAGCATTCGATGAGCCTCAGCCGCAGATTTCTTCATATTGAAGCAGAAAATTAAAGCTTCCCGCAAATGACGAGAATTTGGCTCATAAACTGACATTTTCAATCGAGAATAACTTTATGATACAGACACAAATCGACTAATGTTTCTATGGGATTATGTTAACAAATGTTCAAGTTTATTGTATGATGTCTATATCTATTTATTTCGACCACCACTTACCGCTAAAACTACCTATGTATATGAAAACGGCGGGAGCAAAGTTGCACACCTATGATAGTTTTGTCAAACTCTACAGGGAGACACATATATACAAAAAAATCTTTAATAGAATTAACAATTAGATTTAAATAATAAAAAATTTAAGTATTTAATAAAACTATTATATGGGTCTTTAATATTTGTAATAATACTTTTATTATATATGTATATATATATATATTATATATATAAAAAGATCATAGTTAAATGGAGCAAAAGAGATTTTATCCTTATCGAAAATGTATATATAATTTTAGATTAAGTTAATGTGTACTTGTTACTTCTCTCTAACGCATACATATCTAATATGATGCATTTCAGTTTTTAGATAAACCACTCTTTCTTTTTCTGAACTTGATGACCAGTGGCAGAATTTACGACGGCTGAATCCGGATCTAGGGCAATTTCAGCACCTTTATCTTCTTGCGTCAAGTATTCACCTTTATGCCTAGACATATATCTGCCTATAAGAATCGCCATGATCACAAGTGCAATCAGAATAATCGCTAATACGCTTCCTAGAATAGCTGTGTCTGTCTCGTTATATGCCGCTCTCACTTTTTCCTCATCTACTTGAGGTGGTGGTCGAGTCTCTTTAATATATGGCGGATGTGTGACCGGTTCGACTCCGCAGAAGTCTTCGTTTACTGGAGAACCGAGTGAGCGGACGTTTGGAGGTCCGTTCTCTTGAAAGAGTAGCTTCAGTGGATATATATCGTCAAATTCAACTCTTGATATACAGCCCGCGAATCCCTCCGACATAGACTCGTTTCTGCCAATGTACATGTACTGAATATTGTTGAATTGCGCGTCTGCAGAATGCTTTATATTAAATTCGAACTCTTTCGTCTCATAATTATCGACTTGCAATGTTAAGATAGCGCCAGATTTTTTCCTGCCAATCCTGACATCGTGATACTGTCCCAAACCGAAATGCTTCTTCGGAAATATGACTTCCTGCCGCTCGAAACCAAAGTCAAATACTACGCGTAAGTGTCCACTGTTTGAAATCATTATAGTCATGTATTCTCCAGAAATATTGGAGAATAGACCCAATAGAAATCCTTTCGGATTCGTTGTCGTAAAACCAACGCGTATTTTCTCAGAGATAGTGGAACGCCAGCTACCCATGAAATCGTATTTTATCATCGAACTAGGTTTCATATATACACCAATCTCTGAAAATATTTAAATAATATTAACTAAAAGACATTAACAGCAACCGATTATATTGAACATTTTACATTGAAAACTTTTCCTTTCCTACTTACCGTCTGCACAAATTGGTCCCTTAAATGCGGTCCACCGGCAGTCGCACCGATATCCATCGTATGCTTCGTGGCACGTGCCATTATTAAGGCAAGGATTACTTTCGCATCTACCAATGCAACCTTCCGTAACGCCGTACAAACCGCGCCGAGCATAACCTCTCAGATCTTGCAATTGTCCGTTGAGAAGTAGTGCTCTTATGCAACCGACGAATCCGTCCTTGTAATCGATCGTAGAACCAACTACGAAATCTGAGGTAAGATGCAACGCTCGCACTGGACCTGGAGGTTCTCGCACTTCGTTTTTCATCGCTCCATCGATGACGATTCGGGCTTCCTTGCGATTTCTTTCCACTGATACGGAATGCCACATATCGTCACCCAAATTGTAAGATGTTTGCACGCTAACGGTAAGCGGTCCTCCACCGGCCACATACTGGAAATGTATTTGGTTTCCACTGTGTATAGAAATTTTGATATAATCGGTGGGTCCTTTGCTATGAATCATTACAGCATCCTGGACGGTGGTTTTAAACTCGAAATAAATGTCACCGTTGTGCCCAATATCAAAGGTTGGCAAATTGACGCTAGCATCTCTTATGCGGAATGTGACTACATTCTTGAATAAATCTGTAATAATATGTGCCGTTAAAAATTAATAATAATGAATTTTTATTATCTGTATATATTGGAAAAAATTAATAGAAAAATAAATGATTAAATTTACCATCGCCTTCACAAATAAGTGGACCTAACATATAACGACCTTCTTTTTCATCGAGTGGGGTACCAGTATCACCAAAACGTAATTGTTTAACAGGAAGATGTTCCTTCTCTCTAATTTCTCCGCTATCCTCTAACCATCCGTCTAGATCGGCGTCGCAATTGCACCACTTGGTAATATCCTGGCATTTTCCATCTATACCACACTCGCATTTTCGCGACCCGGATAATGCGCCACCCCAATAATCCATCTTCTGATTATTCCGACTGACCCACCACGAATTCGGTCTAAAGTAATCACTTTGGGGAACTGAAAAGGACCAGAAAGATTGATACAAAAGTACCTCGGCAAATGCGACGCAAAATATAATTAAGATACAATTACCTGGAGTATTAAATAATTTGGAACGTTTGCATGCATAACTTATCCTTTGTGTACAGCTTATAGATCGATTTAATAAAGCCTCTATTTGATCAAAATCAGCATCATAATTAATATCCTGTATAAAACTGCCAGGTTCTTGAAATCCATCGACAGGAGTTAATTGCTCATTACTATGATGCAAAAATGTCATTACGCGACCATCGGAAAGTAGCTCGCAAGTGACAGGGAAAGGCTTCAAAGGCCCGCTCCCGTCAACATCGATTTTAATTTCCGCACGCTGATTTACTGCATTCATATTTTTAAATGCCTCGCATGACAAGGGATTTAACGCTGCATAAAATCGTAATATTATTAATTTTAGCAAAAAAATATTCTATATTTTATTTATTTAACATTAACACACGCTAAATACTTACAGGTATGACAGACGGCACCGGTATACCCAGTATGAGCACAATCGCAGAAAAATTCATCAGAATTTTGCCGGCAAACACCGAAATGTTTGCAAGGATTTGGATTGCAGCGATCTACCATCTGACAAGAGTCGAAAACAATTTCGTTCCTACAGCAGTACTCCTCCTCCTTCCAGTCGGTCGGCAATTTATAATTACCATCGATACTTATCATTCTCATACAGCCAATAAAGCCATTATTGCTCTCCGATCCGATCGTACCACCAACGAAATAATACGATCCGGTTATCAAACTCAAGAGACGCTCCGTTTTCATCGGGCGTCCGTCGACATTTAAAACGAGCAAATTTTTAGCAATCGTCAAGATTACTTGATGCCATTTCCCGTCGTTGAACTTCTCGTAAAAATTGTCTAAGGTCGCGACCGGGTTGTCATACGTTTGTATGTCGACTTTCAGTTTACCTTCTTCCAAGTATAGCTGTATAATAAAGATAGGTCAATTTATTTGCGTTATATTTACTAACACAGCATGAAATATGATACTCAAAAATAAAATAAAAATGTGCACAACCTTGACATAACCCGGAGTCGTAAATTTATGGTAAAGAATTATGCCTCTCTCTTCGTATGTTCGAAACGCGAGAGAAACGTTCATAGATCCTACGCCCTCGTAGCCTCTCAGTTTGGCGTAAGATCCAGGAGTCAAAAACGTAACAGGTATTATCGGAGGTTCTGGACAAGCGTAAAGCGTATTAATCTTGTAATATCGTAAATTCTCATCTATAATTTCCGTTTCCTTTAGCTCGCGAATTATATTCGTCGAGTTTAGATAAAAATTCTCTATACAACCGGTAAAATTTTGGATTACCACCAAACCATCCTGTTTATTAGGCACACCGCCGATGTAAAACTAGAACATTTATTCAAGTTAATTTTAATACATTCACATAAATGTTCGATTGCTAAAACGTTTTACGTTTTTATTTAAAAAAAAAAGTTACCTCTCGATTTAAATCCAGTCGATGAAACTCTCCTTCTATTCTACCTTTAATCAAAACTCTGTCAACAGAAAACCAAATATCTTTCCGATTGCGTGAGATTACAACATCGTGCCACATGTTATCGTCCAAAAGACTGCCTACAGATAGACTTGTCATAATACCAGATCCGAGATCAATATTAAGCAACATCCTGTTGTCGCGCAGTTGCAAGGCTATGTAATCACCCTGTGTGCCACGAGAATACATTAATACGCCGTCAGCATTATTTGTTTTAAATCGAAAACGTATAGAATGTCTGTCGGTCTCGATAGGTTCTCTGAGTAAATCCAATCGTATCAGAGAAGATCCGTTAAAGGAAGCGATGTCAGATACTGGAATATAAAGTGATAGATTTGTCATCTTATAAACTAATATACTATCGTTCTGAAGACAAAAGCATATAATCATTATACCATAATCGCATCCGTAAAGTTCGATCCTCAGCGATATCCTATCTCGCCATCGTGTTGGATTTATTCTAATCCATTGTGCAATTATCGATACATCAAATTTATTAAGCTTTGTACTATCTCCATCTACATTACCTTTAAACATCTGTAGAAAAAAAAGAGAAATAAGAATGCTGCTGTTATTATATCAATATTCCGTTTTACTATTTCATTTTCAATGTCAGTTTAATTAATATCGCGACAATCGTGCATAATTTAAATAAATTGCGTGCATGCTATAAGTTAAAAATATAAATACTTTTGTGAGAACAGTAGCTATCAGAAATAGAAAACTGTTTGCAAAACACGATTAATCTCTTAGATTTATTATTATATTATACAGAATACTGATTGCATTAGACCAGTTTGAATATATTAAAAAAAGATTATAAAAGTTATTTTAATTGCACGATATTTTATTGCGCGCACTCAAGCAAAGATCATTCACGTAAATTTTTAATAAATGCGATGAATGTTATCCAACCACCGTTAATTGCAAAAGTATGTACGTTAGTGCAAATTGTTAATGACAAAGAACATTCAATATTAAGAGCAGATGACCATAAGAGAACTATAAATATGGTGTCATTACAATAGATGAAATTTTGGAAAAAGAAAATATTGTTTTTTTTCTGATGATTTTTATACGTGTATATATATTTTTTATAGGCAATGATCTCTTTTTGAGATAATTGATAATAACCGAGCACTAAAATTATTTGTTAATTGTCGTATCATTGAATTTGCCATAGAACTTATACATCAGAACTTATACTCTACTACTCTGTTAAAAAAAGATATTTGACAAAACAAAAGATACATCTGATAATATAAATATAATAAATAGAGTAATGTCTTATTTATAATCCAAGTATTTTTTAGTCTTATCAATAAGCATGTCATAATCTCTTTCAGATATCATAATTACACCATATAATAATTTATTTTAAATTTTCAAACCCCAATAGCGCAATTATTAAAACAGAAGATTCCAAACAAGGTATCTTTTAAATTGTATAAGAAATGTTTTACAATTATTTCGTTAATGGAATTTCTACGATATTCCTATGAAAATGCAACGACTTAGAAATTTTATAATACTCTTATCATCAATGTACATACAATGAAAAAAAATTACTAAAGTTAAATTAATGGGCATTCGTTTATAAGTCGCAATATATCCTTCTAGGAAATTTTACAAAAACTTTGTATTATGATTTAATATAATACAATATATATTTTATAATATAATATTTATTTTATATATTATAAAATATATATTTAAAATTTTTTCTGTGTATGTGTATAAGTGTGTATGTATGGTGGATGAGTATGTGAGTGTGTGTGTGTGTGTGTGTGTGTAGTGTTGTAGGTGAAAGAATTACCCTTTATACAATAAGAGTAAACAAACTGTAGACTCTATCCTTGAAATTTAATACCTCATCTACACCATCCTGGGTTTCATAAGTGGCCCAAGCTTGACCATCATCCGAATATTGGATAATATATTCTGTCACGTATTCATTAGTATGCGCCCGCCCTCGCGTAGAAATGCTGCGTATCTCATATCTCTCCCACAGCTCCACGGTAAGATGTTGATTGTAACTGCTAAGTTCTGGTGACCACGCGGAATCTCCTGTAAAGCCCAGCTCCATGTCCATGTGTAAAAGGAGAAAAGTAGAAGCGGAGCATGCAAATGGATGTAGGAAACAATGAAAAGGTCATAAATTTAATTTATTTTGTGATAATTCTTGCTAGTCAATTCTTTAGCTACAAATCTATATTTCCAAATAAGATTAATTCAGATTTTTATTTAGTTATCCTATGAATTTCTATTCAATATACATGTTATTTTGCATCCCAATGCGTTTGTTTATGTTAGAAAAAAAAAAACGTAATATTTAATAAAGTATTCAAATAATGAGGAAAAAAAACGATTGGTGCAAAGCGTTATCCAAACAAAAATCTGTGTATGTGTAAAGCACATTAAGATACTTACCAGTAACAAACCTGATATTATTTGTAATAAAAAGTTTTGTACAATACTTTATCAACTATTCTATACATATTTACATAGATTATTACACTTTTTGCCACTATTTTCTACAAGCATGCATAAGCAAGCCTTACGTTAGTTCAATTTTATATACATGCACATTTATTAATTATACAAAGCTTCATCGTCATTCAATTGTTATAAAAAGCAAAAGTATTAAATCCAATGAAGATTAAAAGATCAACGGCAGCGAGAAAGAACGAACTTACCTTTGCATGGCCATCTTCTTCCTTATAATCCACATAATCGAGTCCATTGGTACCATAGCTAATACGATATTCCATAACATATTCGTTCTGCACTGATCGTCCTTGAGTTGCCACAGCTGTGATGTTCATCACTTGGCCCAAGTCGATTATTAAATACTGACCGAAATCAGAACTGCTAGCTGTCCATGCGTTTCCGCCTACACCACAACATTTATGCATGCATGCAACTCAAAGTAAACTTAAGAAAGTGCTTACGAATAATGGGACAGAACAGAGCCAGATAATTAAAATTAATCCTAACAATACTTTGCTTTTATATTCAGAGTCTAATTCATATCATTGTATCAAACTTAAAGTATATGTTGCAAATTTAAACTTTTTAGACAGCAATAGAATGCAGAATATATTTAAACATTTCTCAGATATTACATAACATTTCTCCGAAAGAAAATAATAAAATTATTTTTGAAAATGTACTCGTTAACACGAATATACAACATCAGACACTCTCACACTATGAATACAGACATTCTGAATTAATTCTCTTTTTATATTTCAATTGTAAAAAATTTTTATCGTGTGTTTCTCAAGATATATTATGCTTATTCCGTACAAAGATCAGCAAACAATAAGTGAAATTACATTAATTTTTTTACTAATTGTAATATTTTGCATGTAGGAAATTAGTTATAGTCCGTAAGGTAATTAAAGGAATTGTAAAAAGTATTACTTTTAATGCTTTATTACTTTATAATTAAAATAATACACAACGTGTAATATCCACCTTTTTTAGACATATTAAGAAACATTATCTTTGCGTGTTTCAATATTATCTTATGAATAATTAAAATGGTTGTTCAGATTTCATAAAATATCGAGTTATAAATTGTGAATCTATCGGACAAAGTGGAACTGCATGCAACATAAGTTCATCGTAATTCATAATCCTGAATCGGGTATTATGTAATTGTAATGAATTGTCATTTTTTTGTAATGCTACGGTAACGCAATGTTGTGAATCGAGTAAGGATTCTTCGAACAACCAATTTTGCTTAATTCCATTGATAAACAAGACTGTATCGGTTATAATCGAATCTTCGGTTAATTTTGAATTTGTTCGAAAATCTAAAGTTCTTAAGTCAGTAGAAACCCCTGTGCCAATCGCTTTAGTATAGCTTTCTTTTAATGCCCAGTGTCTATTAAACATATACAATTGCTCCGCATTCGATTTACCGCTTCTGATCTCTTCCCATTCGGCTTCAGAAAATTGCCTCTTCATTAAACGAAAAAAATGAGTAAGGTTTCTATCCTTATTGTAATCTAATACCATAATGTCTACACCTACTTTCACGTTTTTAACTTCGCCCGCTAATACCGTATAGGAACCATGATGAGAAACATTAAAATCTATTATAACGGACTTATCTTTCAATACGGGCTTGTAGTTTTCATCTCTGATAAAAGTAATTCTGTTATATGGAATATCGGTATATTCATTGACAAATTTTCTCATTAATAATCTACCGATGAGGGAAGCTCGAATATCTTTACGAAACACAAAATTTTGTAGTTTTTCTCTCTCATCATTTTGTAGACAAGAAGTCGCTTCCTCGAGCACCTGCACACTTGGATCCCACTCTTTCCAGTTAAATGCCCAACGAATGGATGACGACATTCTAGTAATATGGGCGCTAAGCATAATCAAATCGCTGAACTATAATTTGCACATGCACTCTTTGGTTGGTCACACTTGATATATTCGTAAATTATGTGTCTCTGATTATAAAAGCAATGCTTTTCGAAATATTTCGTTTGAGATACTCTCCAGGTTACTTGTTAGCGTCCACCTGAAGCAAATATAAATTTATTATATCATATTCGTTTTGTTTTTAATCCAAAAGATTGTAAGTATTTCCACTTAAAGTACTAGATGATAAAGATAAAAATAAACGAGACGAATATAAAGTGATTGGGCGATGAGTCATGTAGTGAGCATGTATACAGGCTCACCTAATTCTTATAATTGAACGCAGCGGCGGGCAGCGGCCGCTGGCATTAATTAAATTTCTTGATTCTTACCGAAATTTTTTCATTGAGAAGATCGCATAGTATTAGTAGAATCATTTGTAACTATTATTAATGCAAAAACAAAAGCAAATATAGTGCACAATATAGACAACGACAGACTTTGTAGAGATAGAAAGCAAGCAACAAACTACTGCTAGTATCATATAATTTAAATCATATGTATAGAAAATACAATTGTACAATAATTTACGTCTAATAAGTTAAACAAAACCTGGACGTAAAAACTAAGTGGTTAAACATTTCTTTCTTACCATGCAGCCTAGCATTTTTCGGTCCTCTTTCAGGTAAGGAAGTTGTCGCTGTTATACGAGCTCTATCCAAAAGAGGAAAGATGCATTCATCGTCACCTGAGGCATAATCATAATATTTGTTAAAGTATCATACCTTCTTTCTCAGAAAAATGTAAAAATTATAAAATATTCTCCTGGCAAAGGAATATACTGTATGGGAAAAAAAATTCTGTTGTATTTATTAAATAAGCGCATAGCATAAATTTATAAAAGCATCATAAAATTTTGTTATTAAATTTGGATAATCATAATAAGAACTGTATAAAACACAATATTAAAAAAATTTCTAAACCTACATCTTTACATCAATTTTTTAATAAAATTATTAGTGCATGTGCATATAAAATTGTATATGTTTACAATAATAATACCTTTACAACAATAACACAGTAATCCATTAAACAAAATATACGTCTACTAGGAAATTTGGATTGAACATTGCAGATTGGCATCAAGACATCAACATGACCATGAAGTATGTATCTGAGGATCAAGCAATTGAGAGTCAAACGTGGTTCTTAGTACGTAATTGAATATTTATTCTTTAAAAATATTGAACGTTTCGACTCTACTTTGGAGTCATCTTTAGCATAACTAATCTCTGTACTCCTCTGAATGTTTGAGACAAAGTCACCATCAAATTTACAGATCTGATGTGCGATCTAATAAAATATTAATTACGTATTAAGAACAAGTTTGATTTTCAATTACCTGATCCTTGGATACATACTTCATGGTTTTCTAAATATCAAGAGTTCGTAAGGAAATTACACTTGGCTTTGTTTATCAACATGATTTAGTATGCTTTCCTTTTAGAGGGCACACTTGACACAAACGTCGACCTATCCTTCTTAATATTCAATGAATGATAAAAATGTTTATGTCAAGTGTGCCCTCTAAAAGGAAAGCATACTTAGTAATAAATTGTTAGCAGAAATTGAGCAGACTGCCATTTTAACAAACCATTTAACTGGACTACATTAAATTCTGCTCGATTTTTACAGCCAATCTGCTATCAGCTATCATATTCTGCTAATCTGTCGTCTGGCTACAATTTGTCGACAAAATTTACAGTAGAAACTTTGCGAAATCTAGTTTCGATAGATTTAATTAACTCAGAGAGAACAAATTGTCAGATACAAAATAACAAGATGTGTAAAGCCCATTTTAGACAATTCGTATCAAATCAACAGAGATCTGACAGGTTTCTATCTACAATTCATCACAGTTTATCACGCCGTACGTTTTCGTGTACTCACGTACGTGTGTGTGTTTAATGTGCACTTCATGCATGTGTGAACTCTGATTTTTCAAACGTTTCGTATTATATACATAGCACATTGAATCGCAAGCAGAGCACACTTGAGTTATAATTTACAAATAAAAACGGATTACAGATAAAATCTAAAGTGGACTTAACAATCCGTCGTATGACGCACTCGGGCTGCATTACGCATCTCATACATAGGTATTCCCGTGAATAACGCGAGTAATGCCGCGCGCCATGTTACTCGGAGACCCAAGATGGGCTGGGTCGTGCCGTGCCAGGAAGTTACAGTACGTGCCACCATAGTAATGAATAGTGTCGGATTGTACTTACTGTAATACGCGAGCGAGCCCGTTGCTACGGCGAATGCATACACGAGGAACCCAAAAGCGGTCATCGTACCATTGCCTTGCACTTAGAAAAGTCTAGATTCCACTGCGAAATCCTCCCAACTCCGTACGGCAAACCACACAACGAACGTATCCGACAAAAACAAAATTTTCCCTTTCAACTCTCGTCAACTCCGATCCGCGATTTTTCAAGAATACGCTTCGTCACGTTCCTACCTGCTCCTACATACGTGGCCTGGTGTCCTGCGACACGATTCTACGGACGATCGACAGTCGATCGACAATGACGCGTATCGACGAACGAAATGACGCGGGAACGAAAACGCCGATGAACAACCAGCCAGCCACGCTATGCCGCGCCTCGCCCTCGTCTCGCCTCGTGCCGCTGCTGTTTCCAGTGTATCGAATTAGTCATTCGACATTTCGACGCGCTGCGTAAACGTCGCGCCACATCCGTCTTATCTGTATTATCTCTTGCAGGTATTATTTATCATTTTTTTTTTATTAAAATGATATATCGATCGATGTGTTGGCGGCGTCGTGTGACCATGAATAACCAAATGATAATAAGCTGAAATCGATATAGCTATAAAATATTAATTGTAACTTTATTACTATTAAGGTGCAACCACAATAGAAGGAATAAGGAATAAGAAATTTCAGCCTATCAGAAACTATGTATACCAATGTATTCGATTTCTGATAGGCTAAAATTTCAAAGGCGCGCCTTTACAGTCGTTACAGACAGTCGGTATTGTAACATCGATAAAAATGATAAAGTAGATATATTATCCACTGAAAATATCAGTAGCCATAGTTTTCTATGCGCACGTTTTAAAATATGTTTGACAACATAAGTTATTGTAACATCGATAAAAATGATAAAGTAGATATATTATCCACTGAAAATATCAGTAGCCATATAGTTTTCTATGCGCACGTTTTAAAATATGTTTGACAACATAAAAAAGAGGAGGAGGAGGGAGTTGTAATAAGGCATCGGGCAGCAGCAGAACACAAACGTATAATCAACGTTTTATTTATTATTTCAAAGTCACACATGCATACGGAATTATAATTCCACGTTCTCACAGTTCATTTATCTGTTTATTATTTCGTCGTATCTGTATATAGACTGTATATACAAGAAGAGCAACAGATATTGCATTAATAAAACGCCTACCATGCACATAAAACTAGCCGTTGTTGTAAGTTCTATATGTATAACATATGTGTGTCTGGGTTGTCAGAAAAGGTCTCGAAGATGTCTTTTTAGGGTGAAATGTTAAAGACATCTTAAAATAATTACTCTCTCTTTGAATTAATTATTGATTCAAAAAAGAACTCGCGTTGTCTGCGAATATTACGAGCACTGAAAAAAGATCAACTCTGCTGCTACAACAACCTTATTTACTTTGGTGATTGCTATAAAAATTATAAATATATATAACACGCGCTGTAAAAAATTTGGTCGTTAAAAATCGTACAAATTCAATATCAATTAAGATTTTACCGTAAAACATAAGCGAAGAAAATATCACGGAAATAGAGAAACACAATTTTTTAATATATTTAAATAAATTATAAACAAATGTGTTGCGATTCTCCTTTTGTCCACAATAAACACTCCATTTTTGTTCGATCGTACACATTCTAATCGGTCATTTTCCTTTGAAGCTCATTTTATATCGCCAAAATGCGACATCTTCAAGATAACGATCGTTTTTGTTGAAGAAAAATTTCAATTGTAATCGTATCAAAAATCCGTTCATTCACTATCGTATAATACGGCATTTTTCGACGTGAACCCATTTGCGTCTTCCGCAAGAAGACTAATTTCGTTAATTGTGAATCATCTCGGATGCGGGTACGTTTGAGACGCGGAAGCGAGGGCGGAAGTAGTTGAAACAGCAGCGTCGTTCTTTTCCGTGGACACGGACGGTACGTGCCGCTCTCTCGACATTTCCACGTTCTGTTCTTGCGCTGCGTTTATAGACGCGATTACGATGGAATACGGTGGAGGATTCTCGAATTTATCCTCGTTGGACGGATTGATGGTCGTTGACATCTGAGTGGGCCTCGATGTTCCCTGAACGGTCATCACGGACGCGTAAGACGGTGGTAAATCTGGAGAAGAATGCACCGCGTATGTCGACGATCCCGCCTGCAAAGTATAGTACGAACACGCGAAATGAATTTAGCTCCTTTCCTTTGGGGACGTATATACTTATATACGTTATATGCCGCATCTTGTAAAATTATACTTTGTCCGTATTACACGATTGATAGATTTCGACACTTGTTCAACTTATATCGCGAAAATTTACTCTTAAAATTTTTTGGAGTGGACTTTCACTTTAAAAAAAAAGAGTTGTTCAATTGCCAATCTTTAAGAGTACTGCAGGATTTCACTTTTTATTAGAGTGACAGTCACTCTGAGGCCGGAATCAGACTACGCATTGGAGAGATTATCGATTAAAGATTGAAAATTATGCAACCACATTTTATGATAGTAATTTGCATTGCGATTAATAATATGGCTGTTTTAGGTCCGTTTATTTAAAGATACTATTTAATCCAAATTTTGATGATTTAGTGCAAGTTGAGACGCAATTAAATTTAAGAAATGCCGCCTATAATAACACGTGCAAATAAAAAGAAGAGAATTGTTGCTCTTCTACTTTTAATTAAATCGTTAAAGAGGAAACTTATCAGAACAATAATCATCATATGGACAATTAAATCCGTATCTTTTAAAGAGGAACTGGAGAGGCATGCATCATAATCTTTTTAAGGAATTATTTTTAAAACCCCCTCCGCAACACTGCCGTCAGTTCTTTGCTTCTATAGAAAAAATATCAAATGTCCATCTTTGCTTTCTTCGCTTTGATTAGCCAAAATCCAATCTCCAATATGCAATCTCAATCTGCAATGCGTAGTCTCATTCCGGTCTAAGATTGAAATTTGGCCAATAATAGAAGCTAACATTCTTTTATTCTTCATTGGTCAAATTTCAATTTTCAATTTTTAATCTCAATCTTCAATGCATAGTCTGATTCCGGCCTTAAAGTGTCAGAGAGTATACATACGTAACGTATAAGACCAAGTTTCACAACTCATGGTTAACTCTTAATCGAGGTTCAACTTATTCTTTATCTCTTTCTAATTCTAGAATTGGAAAGAAATGAGAAATAAGTTGAACCTCGGTTAAGAGTTAACCGTGAGTTGTGAAATTGGACCTAAGTGTACCATAATCTTTTTTAAGGGGGAACACCAGGGTGACGAGTTCAAAAAATCGATTTTTTTTTGCATTTTTGTAATGCTTGGAGTCTTAAAAATATGTCCCTATAATATTATATTGAAATTCCTAACGGAGAACAATAGTAAATATGCCATCAGTCGCGCGCTATACCTGAAAACATTCAGCAGTCCCTTGATCTGCTTGTAAGCAGTTTTACCGGTATTTTTTTTATTGCTTGTATGCTTCAGTCGTGAAAACTTCATATGCACCCGGATTGGACGCACTTTGGTTCGTTACGAAATTTCATCGTTTTATATAAACTAATCGGTTGTAAAATTTTAAACGTGTTTATCTCGAAACCACGTCTTCGTAACTGGGCGCTCACATATCTTGACCAATTTTTATCCGAATGACTTGAATTTTGGACAGAATGTTTACAACGAAATTGTCTTCAGTTGCCGTACGAAATTTTCAATCGGATTATTAGTTTTTGAAAACAACAATTAAAAAGATAACGATTTTTTTTGTCGCAAAATCGTGACCTTTTTTTTAAAACAGCGCCATTTTGTCTAAAATTATTTTATCAAAAAATTCTCGTACGTGTAACTGAAACTACACTCATATATTACTTCAAAATAAAATTAAAAAAATTTATTTCAGAGCTCCCCCGTTCAGACGCAGCACGAGCGCCCGTGCACCCATGTTTTTTCAGACGAGGTGTATACATCAATGAGTACTGAAGCTACAAATATTAATATCATTCAATGAATTTTTTTTAATAATTTCGTAAATGTATGTACTTCGCATATATAAAAACAATAATTCATACAAGCTATCAGTTAAAAAAAAAATTCACAAAAAGAGTCTTTTTTTTTCGGCCGTCACCCTGTTCCCCCTCAAGAATAAGACCGCTGAAAGATACATTTAAAAATTCGAAATCGATCGCGCGGTGAAAAATAATAAATCAATACCTGTCTGCGATTGGCAGTAATGTCCGAAATAGTCCGAATCGCCGCTCTTTGTTGCTCGATCAGAATTCTCGCGTGAGTTCTTTTCACGGTGTAAACGGTATATCCGCAAACCAGGAAGAAAAGTAGTGTCAATATTACCAAAACAACCCACATGTGCTCCCATTGCAGTAATATCGAGGCTATCATCGCCGTCGTCACCCATGCGACCAGAATAGTAGCCAGCATGCGGCCGGAGCAATCCGCATCCTGAATAAGTCGCATTATAGATATATGTATAGCTTTCTCAAGTGGATTCACCCCGTCTAATTGTAAGACGAAACGCGTGCTTGAAGTACTGTCTAGTTTTACTCCCTCGATAGTAGCGATTCTGCTACTTTTCGTATCAATGATTAACGATAAGCGACTTAAACAAAGAGTCCAAGATCTCGATAGCGATCGGCGAACGCGAACGCTGATATAAGTCACCGCTGATTAGCAGCGTAAAATTATCGTATCAAATTGTAATCGATAATTGCCCCGAGCGAATATTAAATTATTCAGTAAGGCGGTATACATACCAACAGGATCAGAAAAAACATCTTGGATACGAGACAGTCGGAGAGGGAGATATCCTCCTCGCAGTAGTTATTAATCTACACGGCTTATCGCAAGCGTATACTACTTATTTACGATGACAAATAATCCCGGAGTTGATACACAAAGTGACATATGCTTTTCACATCTCATTCGTATCTTCTTGACGTGAACGTATTTTTAGAAAACTTGATTATTAAAGTAATATATAATATATATATATATATATATTAATAATCGGATCAATACGATCGGATTTTTGTGTACCGAACCTGTATTGATTTGTAAAGCATCATATCGTACCGTTTGAAGCAAGGTGCTCATATTGTTTTACAGCGCACTAACGTTGCGTAACAGATCGCAGCGATACCTGAACGTAAACGAAAGTATTTAGACTCGTATCACCCATCGTTTATCCAGACGCTTCTGTTCCGAGGGACGCTCGAATTTGTTCCGTTGGAGTAAAACATTCTAGTATAAGTAACAGATACAAGTCTCAGTGAGAAATCCAACTCAGTCCTCGATGCAACTTCCTGCAGGTTGCATAACGTATGCAAATTGCCGTTTGCGAGCGATAAGAAATACTGGAAAATTATTTTAACGATTAGGATGTAGAATAAATTGTGCGGCTAGAGTTCTATAACAGAGATTGGCCACAAGTGATTTTATCAAAATCTTCGTGAAATTAAGGTATATATTTATATTTCTTCCCTATACTGTCTTTATAACTTATACTATCTCATCTTCATAACTTAATCCTTATATAGAGTACATGGATCACTTCAGCACATTTCTTTTTTTCGAAAAACTAAAAGCATCAAGTATAATTAAGAGATACAGTATTTTTTTTAATACACAACCTTACAAATATTTTCTAAAGATGTTAAAGTATATAAGAAATCGCTTAATAATTTTTATACATTTGTTAAAGTGATATAAAAATTAAGCCGAAACATGAATGACTCATCGCTTACGTATGTAACAAGTCTAGAAAATTGTAGTGGGTACTAAAAGTTAATTAAGATAATAGAGTAAAATAGTGTAAGTTAAAGTGAGATAGTACAGGGAAAAATATAATATACTTTTCTCTGTCTCAGTTTTTCTATTGTACCGTTATAGGGTCTCTCGTCAATCGTGGCGAATGTTTGTTAGGTTCAGACAGTGAGATCGCGAACGAGATGTATACGTGTATCTGTCACTCGATCGCGTACCTTGTGTGTCGCAATGTCGCGATCAATATATTAAAAACTCGCGATTATCACTCTCGAATGCGATGTGACGATCGCCCGGTGCGTTGTACCGAGGAACGCTTGCGTTAGTTGCAATGAAACTATGCAACTCCAAGTAAAATTATTGCAACTTTGGTCACAATTTCAGCCAATGATGCAGCGTTAAAAACTGAAAAACAATAAGTTTCTACCTTTACGACGACTTAACGATAACTACACGATAAGCGAATGCAGACCTCCTCAATGCCGTTCAGCGCGGTTATCATCTAACAATGACGTGTACCATTTTAACGCAGATAACGAGACGATATGCATAAATAGTCTAAATTGTCTAAAGTATGAAAAATGTTACCCTCTGCGGTAGAACACAATAGATAGGTCGTATACGGAATATACATGTATAATAAATTAAATATATATATACGAATATATAAAATGAGAGACATAATCGTGATTACGTTTGTGATATATCAAAGATCGTGTCGATTTAAATTTATAGCAGCAGGTACAATGTAATTTTCGCCATTTGCTGTATATATTCTACATTGCGTTATATTTTACAATCCGAATGTCAGTCGCTGTTTCAGAGTTGTCCGTATTGGAAAAGACAATTCGCATACTATTATTTATGATAGATTGCGCGATATCAACGCAGTTTTCTCTTATCTTGTGTTCACAAGTACGATAATGCCCAAAAAGCCAGCTTGGAGTTTATAACTTTAAGAATGACAGAACGCGAACGAGAGATGTTGCTTTTATTCAACGCGTCATCCGTTCGACATTAAGTTTCTTTTGTTAAGAAAAAATACATCGAAATACTTTTCATATACAATGTGGATGTCCTAACAGATTAATCTACGAAATGTACAAAAAAAAATCCAACGCTCAGTTACATATCACAATTGTTAATCGTATTAAAAAAGAGATGCATATATAATGTCAATCAGGGTCCAAATAAATTATTGATACTCGATAAAGTTTATAACATTCGCCGGCGATCGCGTTAAAAATGATTATATTTTTATACTTGTGTATATAAAAAAAAAGTATAATAATAATAATGATAATGATGATGATGACGATGATGAAGATGACGATGACGATGATCATTTGGACCGCGATTAAGATCTTCCTTGTTTGTACCATTTTTTTTTCTCCGTTCTTCAGTCTGTTATTTTTATTATGCGTTTAACCACTTCCTAAATATAAAGCGACAAGATCTATGTCAATTTCGGGTCCGTTTGACATATATTAATGTGCCGCGAACGATGTCGCGCTAATTTCTTATTTCTAAGTGAAGACGGTGAAGATACTAATAGATAATAACTCTAAGCAAAATTGTTTACAAATTTTCTAGAACATGCCAAATGCACACGTCCTACCTTCATCGTTCAGAAAAAGTGGGCCACGACATCACGGTCGCGTTGAATCGCTCGACTAATTGGGAACGAATCATTTGAGCAATTATTATCGAGAGTCGTTTTCCTCGATTGTACAAAAATTCGTGGATGTGAATGTCGAATGGAAGGAACAGGATCGAATTATAATGGCATTCGATAGAAGATGATAGCCCCTTGTTTAGGGCAATAATCGCGGATTAAAACGTCCCATGTGAAGTATTATACCGGAGGGATTGTGTCGGACGAAATATAAGAAGGGCCTGTCGAGCTTCAATCTCGGTCTCTCCAAAGATCCCGAGAGCTGCCTCTCCTCTCTGTAGAATCCGTACAGAACTGTGCGCGATTGGTCTACGTAAGAATCGATATTATCCTCTTGCGGCAACGTGCCGTATCTCAATGTATCTTCCTCAGCAGCGTTTCCTCCGGAGTTATCGTCCTCCGTTCGTCGTTCAACGTTTCTCCTTAATGGACTCGCGGGATACGTTTCCACGTGATGCCGGCCGCTAAGAATATTCTCGTCGCCGCAGGTGCTGAATAAATTCATCTACGAAGAAAATTCATGATTACAAGCATCGTTATCGCGCCTCCATTAATAGGAGGTATCGAGCAGCAGACGGACATATGTACGTACCTGTAACACGTCGGCTAAGTGAAGACGATGACCTACGCCGTTGATACCCTTAAAATCGGCGTTACCCGAGAAGAGCTCATCAAGGCCCATCCTCTTCAAGGCGGCGGTCGCGTTGACAACGGATCTGTGACTGAATTTAGGCACCTGCAACTCGAGACCGTGCCTCGGTATGAGAACCTTGAGGAGCTTATTCCAGGCTCCGTCGCGGAACGCGCTTCTGACGAGGCGCTGCTCAAGACGGTCCAGAGTGTCACCGGGTGCAGTGTGACCCTGCTGACCCGGCAACACGAAGATCGTCGAAACCAATTTATCGCTGCCTCCGAGAGCGACCGCCGTAGCGTCGATGCTGGGCTCGTAGCCGGCTAAGACAGCAGATCGCCAAGTCGTAGCTGGGACCGGTACGAGTTTCCTTTGTCTGACAGCCGGCGAAACAGCGAAATACAGCTCGCCGTCCCTACCAACGGAACTTGTCAGACTGCTATTACAGTCGGTCTGGAACACGTTGGCGGAGAGCGCCGCTAAAGGTGATCTGAGCGGCACCGTGTTCGTCTTAACGAAGTCCTTGATTCTGCCGCCAGTCTGCTTTCTAACCAGCAGATTCGTTCTTCTGCGTACGAGATCGCTAATAGTGGCGAAGTTCACTTCGGTCACGAGGCCCTCGTAGAATTGCTGGGCCTGCTCCTTGTAGAAGGGCATGAGTTTCCTGACCTTCATCTTGTCAGCAAACAGCTCGCGGACGAAGGCAGCGTTCGCGATACCCTGGCCACGGGCCAAACCTACCGCGTCGGTTATGTTTTGGAAGACCAAATGTGGATTGAACGTGGCCACGTCGTCCAAGCCGAGTACCTCGTTCATCTGATCGGACGTCGGGCCGCGAGCACCCAGGAAGATCATCGCCAGTAAACTGGTCATACCGAACGGCGAGAGTGCCAGTGATCTCGCGGTGCTCAGACCCTTATTAGTGGCTACCCAGAAATTGAAGGCCAACTCGTTGCATAACTTGGCGAAGTTTACGATATCGGCGCTCGTGTGTCTTATGGTAGCGTCTAAGCCAATTGCACTCTGAGACGCGTCCAGCGGTAGGAAAGTCGAGGACGGATGTGGTTGTTCTTGCTGATGTACCGACGTTTCAGGTCCCGGAGAACGGATGTGGGTGTTGTCATTCGAGTTGAAAGGCGGTAACGACGACGATGCCTGGGCGTGATTGACTGGTTTCCTCTGCAGCGGCTTCGGCAATTTCGGCGGCTTCGGAAGCTTCGATACAGTCGGCGGAGTCTGTTGCGATATAAGCGTCCACTTGTCCTCCACATCGATCTTCGTGATGTCGGGCTTCTCCGATGGCTTATAATCAGGCCTCGACGTTTGACGGACTGGAACACTCGACGGTGACGTCGACGCTTGCAAACGTATCACGTCCGGCTTCGGCGTACTCTCGGAATGTTTCAAAGAGGCAGTCTTGCTCTCCGTATTATTCGAATGCTCGTCGTTCTGTATTGATGCGTTGGCCGTTGATGTAGTCTGCGTTACATTTTTGTCACTCTGACTTGACGTATTATTGACAAGATTATCAGGCCGGAAAGTATCTCCCTTACTTCCATTTGCATCATTCGTTGAGTCTTGCGTTATTTTGACTGAGCTATTGGTATGTCCTTGGACTGGTACAGAAGAAGATTCATTGTTCTTATTATGCTCTTTATCCTTGTTCTTGTCAGCTGTACTGGTAACGCGATTTGGCTTCTGCGGAAGTGCAGGATCGGTAGAATTTCTGTTTGTCAGGATAGCACCGTCAGACGTAACATTCGAGAGGGAGGTGTTCCTTGTGACGTCACTGTATGCTTGTGAACTCGACTCCGAGATAGAATCATTAATAGAATGAATCACTACAGTATCCTTCGTTATTGACGAAACATTTGCGAAGGAACCGTTCTTCTCGTTTAACGCCTCTATTTTCGAACTGCTTCCCGCGTGTTCTGAAGTTTTGGTACCATTCGCGACTTTTACGGATAACTGATTAGATAGTTCGGGGCTCAAGTCTGTCCTCTGCACAATTGGTGCTTCCGTCGTTTTTACCTTCTCTTTGCTTTCCGTTTTCTTCTGGTTGTTATTTGTATTAACGTTTATCGTTGTTGTCGTCGTCGTCTGTTCAGGTGTTACGCTAACGATTCCCACGGTTGTTGCGTTCTGCTTAATAGTATCCTTTGATTGACCATTGACATTTGTGAATTGATTTACTGGCGATGATAAAGTTGCTTTCGTGGAATCGTCTATTCTCTCGTTACTACTTGATAAATTAGTCGGTTCTAAAGTATCGTTCGACTCTTTGGTCTGCGTTAAAGTACCGTAAATTAATGTACCGTTTCGAACTGGATCCGTTAATGCCTCTTGCGTCGATTGCGTAACGTTTCTTTCCGTTTCGTGTAATTTAGTGACGTTTTTGATTTTTTCTTCCTCGATGGTCGATAAGTTCGGCGCGTTCGTCGTTGGAAATCCGGCGATAAGGCCACTCGCAATGTCACCAGCTATTTCCACGACGAAATTCGATATATTATCGGGTAAATCGATCGGCTTTATTGCGGAAGTACTGGACGGTAGTGGCGCGATACTTATTACTTTGTCGATGGCAGACACTGGATCGCTCAAGTTCAAATTCGCGAGAGTGCTGCTGAAACTTTCGACTGTCGTAGACTTATTCAAAGATAGACTTGTGTCGATCGACGCGGTTGTTGGTTGAGTTTTGGTTGCATCAGACGTTACCGTTTTACTATCAGATGAATCCAAGTATGAAGTAGTCGAGGTCTTTTCTAATGCGATTCTCTCGGTGATACCTTGAAGAGTCGCGGGACTTATAGTCTGACTTGCCGGCAAAGAAGCGGCTGTAGCGTGTGTCTTGTCGAGCTGCACGAACGAAGACGCTGTTGATCCCGAAATCTGGATTTGAGTCGATTTAAGTCCAGAAGGCGTTGTAGCTAAATTATTGCTTGTTACTCTATTATTCGTCGTTCCGACTTTAGTCGAAGCTGTCGTCGCTTTAATTCGAGAGTTCTCGGAAATGCTGCTCGTGCTTGGTTCCCTGTCCACCGTGCTGACGGGCCGATAAGTGACGGAATAATCGACGAACTTGGTAGTGGTGTCTCGCGACGGAATTTCGGTAGCGAAGGTCTCGTAGGTTTGCGTATTAATAACAGGTCTGACATTCTTTTCGTTCGTCTCGGACACGTTGCGCCTCTGCTCGTAATTAATATTCAAGATCGGTATCACCGGCGTCTCGTTCGATGGGGACGAGAGGGGCAAGACTGGTGGTTTCACTTCCGAAACTTGATTTATTACACTTGAGAAGGCATCGATTAACTGCGTGGGTAACGGTTCTATCGACGCCGAGGATTGAATCTCGGTCGGTAGAGGATTAAAATAATTCTCTCCGTAAGTCGATGTAACCGGGCTCGATGAGTCTTTCGTAACCGTTGCGAAGCTTTCGGTGAGATAATGATGCAACGACGTCGAGACGGTCGGGGCCTTGATTCGCGTAACGGAAGCGAGCGTAGACGGTGAATGCGGCGCGTTAGATGCCGCCTCGGGTTTCGAAGACGCGTGGGAAATCGGCACTAAGGTAGCGAGGGTATGGGTCTGTGGGCTTATTATGTCATTGTATGTCCCGTTCGTTTGAGATCCTTTCGTAACGCTCGATGCGAACGAAGAATCGTCGGATACCTTCGTATTGTTCCTGCTCTGTATAAGAACGTAAGTTGCGTTCGGGGGAGAGATCTCGTCGGTCGTCAGCTCGCTGGACCCACCGTGCTGCGTTACGGTCTGCTGCTTCGTGGAGGAGAAATGCGTCGATGCTACTGGCGTGGTCATCGAGTAGATCGCCGAGGTTTCTATCTCTTGATAGATTTTGTTATTGGTAGTCGTCTGCTTCGTGATACTTACGGGATACATATCTAAGCTCGTTAGCTGCGGGAACGTTGTTTCTTCAGGCACCTCCGTCAGAGCTAATTCGACATACTGTTCCGTTGAACTCTCCTCGGTCTGAGCAGACAGCTGAACGGTGGAACTCGCGGCTGTAGACGGATCAGTCTGACTTTCCTTAATTCCAGCACTCTCGACCGGAATCACGCTGACTATTTGGAAGACGGGACTTTCGGTAACGGCGGATTGCAACGTGGACAGCTTTAGTTCCGTTAGAGTAATAACTGGAACTGGTATCATCGGTTTCTCGGTAGCCGGCGTTTGCTGCGAGTAATGAGGTTTTCCCTGTACGTTATTAGTAAAACCAGCGTACGCGTTCGTCTGAACGTCAAACGTCGCTGGTTTTTTCGTCGGGTGTTTCGACGCCGATTCAGTTTCTACCTTCTCTGTTGTCAATTTATGCGACAGTTGACTGGAATCGCTGTTCGGGGAGATCGAGTCTGCCTCGCCAGATAGAATTGAAGGCAGAATATTGCTCCATTCAACGTTGGCGTGTTCCGGAATCTTCGGTATCGAACCCGTTAAAGTCGGTGGCTTATCCAGTGCGCTCTTTAACACGTTCTGTACCTTTTGTACTACATCCATGACCTAAAATGCGACGTGGAATGTGTTAAATCCGTAAAAGAAGAGGTGTGACTATTCCGTTAGCTCCTACCGCTCGTTTTCATTTGCTTCATTTCTATATATCTAAATATAATCTAACATTTTTAGAAATCTCAATACTGAGTTGTCGAAAATAGTTTGCGCGAAAAATTTAACCCGACCTTAAAATAAAAATCTGTAACATGATTACTGAAATAAATAGATTTGAAGCCTAAAGATTCATTGAAAAAAAAGTGCAAAGTATCGATAATGCGATGCTTAAAGTTAGTTGTTTCAAAGAGTTAGTTAAAATTATTTAAAAACTATTTCATTTGATTGCGATGAAAGCGAAAAAGTTCTTCTAAACGCAGTCTAGTGCGAGAATAAAAAACAGATCTTATATGATTATTAAACAAGAGACAAAGGACACGAAACAAGTGAACCGACCTTTTTACCGCCCGTCAGGACATCATCGGCTTTTTGAGGCTCCTGCCTGTCCATCGCGATGTGATCCGTCCCACCTGACGCGATAAGACCTTGAATTTCCTGAGCGGTCATCTGCCGCGTAATCATATCGCCCTTGTCGTCGTAGGTATAAAACTGAAACTTGTCGGGCCGCAAAAGTCCGGCCGGAGAAGCGACCAGTTTGTGGCTGGACTGCGTCTCGTTTTTGCCGTACGGAGGATGAAGCGCGCGTCCATCGTACTGCTGACGGATAATTGTTGAAGTGGCCGTACTGCAAAACGTACGAAGGTAATACGCCCAGAATATTATTGTATCGCCACTTTTCGGTGTTATTAAATCTTAATCTAAGGATTTATACGTAAATTGAACGCGACGCGTTCAATATCGAGAGGTCGATGTAATATAATAAACGTGCGAGGCAGTGCATCTATTCGTTCATTTCTCACGTTGGACATTCCCTCGTTTGCTTTTCAGCGAGTTTGTTTTCTTGAATTCAAGTGATCCCCCGATAGTTCCAGAAGAGCGAGTTGCGAAAACGAGGGTGTGTATATCAACGAGAAATCTACACCGAACTGATAAGAACGAACGAAGGTTCGATGCGAGCGCGCAATTTTCCTAATTAGCTCGCTCGTTAAGATCAGCGGACCGTCTGGCATCACGGGAACTAAACCACGGTCTCTAATAATAAGAGCCGACTGTGTTTTTCCATTCGTCCTCTCTTCCGCATTCTCCATCCTGTCTTTCCCAGACGGGGCGCGATTTTTATCGGAATCTACTGTTCGTATTATCTCATCTTTAACTCGTCCGCGTTAATGGAATCGTGTTGATTACGTTGATTCGCATTGTTTCGCTGGTGCGCATTGTTCTAAATCCGCATTTACCGTACAAATTTACATGTTTTACGTACATACGTGCACGCGTGCGACGCGCAACTTAAGCAAAATACTGACCTACGATCAAACGTGTCCGCAGACACGTGCGAATGTTCGTCGTGAGCCGGTAAAGCCACACCTAACTGCAAGCTCGTCCAAGACACGATTAATGCCGGCAGTAGCCAGCGCAATCGTTGCGACATGATAACTCTTGATTCTCTGAAAACGGAAACATAATCCGAGATATTGAGAAGCGGCAGTTGCATTCCTGTACAAAGTTCTTGTTTTTTTTTTTTTTTTAAAGCACCCTCGAGATCAAAGTTTTTTTTTTAGAATAAAAGGGTAATCGAAAAATAATTTCCAGTCAACACTAATTAAAAGTAATATAACATTAATGCGTTTATGTATAATTTAACACACGCACATGGCGTTGCATAACAGTTCATCGTTGAGTGCAAAATTATAACATGGCGTTATGTTATTTTTAGGTGACGTCGACTGGATAAATGATGGAGAATTTAAAAAGGTGAATCTAAAGGGAATAAAATGTTTTACCGCGCGTTACCAAGATCCGTGCACGAGCTAGCCAAATAACGCGACACGATAGAACAACGTGAGAATAAAAAGAGCCGTGAGGGAAGGAAAGAGAGATAGGTCACCGAACCTTCCAATTTTTTTGCTGGTTGTTGTTACATATCGGTAACCGGTTTTACGTCGCCCAGTTACCTCCCAGTTCTTCGCACCGATTCCAATGCCTAAATCCGAGGGTTGATCTCACAATTAACACGTTTTGGATCGATCTCCGTATCTCGATAAGATAATCGCGAGCATTTATAGATCCGGCGCGTCTAACTTCCTCTCTTTTCCTTCTTCCCACGTATACTCTCGTATTCTCGAATCGTCCGAAAGACGCGCAAAAGTCGACAGGTTGTCACGCAATTCCTTAAGTCGCACTCACACTTTGCGAACGAAGGTAGACTCCCTGGAAAAGTCATTTAATCCCGTCGAGAGGATTCTCGTCAATGACTCCACCGGTGCGACAACTCGATGATTAGCTGCTGCTGCTGCTGCTGCTGCTCGACACCACAGACGTGTGACAGTCAGCGAACTCGCGATAAAAAGGGAAAAACGTCGGACGTTCGGCGAGTATCTATGGCGATCCCTCGGTGCAGCTCGATTCCCTCGCGCGAGAACGCTAACTATAGTCGCGATCCCTTTTCCCCTTTTCTGCTCCTTCGCGTCTGCCTTCTCCGTCTCACTCTCCTCTCGCTCCCTTCTTCCCTTCTTCGTTAAGGGATCAAGGACGTTTAGCAGTTGAGACTATTTTGCGGTCGACCTTGCTGTCCGACACGCCGGTGTAGCGACCTCGGCGATGATTACGGAGCGCGTTCCGCGAAACTCCTCCCTTTTCTTATCCGCAGGGCCCTTTCTCGCGCGCGCCTATATGTACTTCGCTCCCTCTCGTGTATCCGCTCCGCTTCGCTCGCGCCACTTGACACGACTCCGGGGCGGTCACTCTTCCTCTACGCCGTTCGTCCGCGCTCCGCTTCTTCTGCCGTCTTGTACCCTGGATAAACACGTACTGCAAGGTAGGATCCTTGGCTGGTACCAGCGCAGCGGAACAAGAAGCAGAGGAGATAAGGAGGAGGGGAAGACCGCACTCCTCCAGGGTATAAGACAGAGAAAGGACTCTCTCTCTCTCTCTCTCTCTCTCTCTCTTTCGCCTCTCTCGCGAGAGAGAGACGTCGCTGTTGCGTCGGATGGACGGAGCGGATTACGCGGAAACAGTAGGTGACCGCCGCGCGCGGTGCACTCCTTTTCTATTGAGAGATCTATACGATTCCGATGGGTATCGATTAGAATCGCGTAGAATTTTATCACGTGATTGAAGCTTGTCTCCTTTCGCCTCCGCCTCTCCCACCTCGAGTTTCGTCATTCAACGTCTCAGCTGCTACGAATCTCATCAACGGGGCGGGGGGAGGAGGAAGAGGAGGCCTGCAAATTTTTCCTCAAACGACAAAAAACGTATATGCGCGCGTGAGCCAGGCCGACGACGATTCACGTTGATTAACGGTACATCGACCGAATGAGCTGTCGTATGTGACGTATGAAATCGCGAAAGAACCAACGCGATGACGGATCGCGAAAACGAGGGATTTTTCGGGACGATCTCTCTAGGAGTTTGGGATTTGCGATCGACGCTGATGGTTTATCCCGAATTCCCGACATCGAGCAGCGTGAAACGCCGCGAGCGCGAGCGTATCCTTCACAATCGAGCCGCGTGCGACTCATTCTTTACGCAACTCATTCATAAGCGAATCAATCGCCGCGCGGCGCGGCGCGGCGCGGCGGCTCGGTCGGAATAAATTTCGGACATGTCCCCTCCGACTCTCATCGTCCTCGAGCGAACGGGAAGAGCTCGTTACGGCATTGACAATCGCATGCGGAAACAAAACGATTTTGCTCCAAGTATCCAAAAATTCCTGATTATATATTATATAGATACAGATTTGAAAATAATTTTGTTGGATTGTCAAATAATGTATCGCGCCCGAAAATCGTTCGCTGAAATATTCAAACTTCTTACGGTTCATCCGGTTCATCGTGTTTTTCAGATTCCTGCACGTAATTAATTTGACGATTCAGAACTATTTTTCGACATACATCTAGCAAAATTTTTTAACAACAAGGATAAATTTGCCGAGATATCGGAAGATTTAGCTGGATGTAACAGAGGATAATAATTATGTAGGACGCTCAAATTAACTACGGTTGCTAGAATGTTGAAGCAGTTACGGTATCGCTCATCATGCTTGAGATCTCGGTAATTACGTTAATGATCGAACAAAAATGATTTTCAAATCCGGCTGGAACTTTTAGATAACTCAGCAAAATTCGTTCTTCGAGGAATTCGCGCGTAGAGGAAGAATTACACGCGGCGCGACCTGCTCTCGCGTCAGGTCAGAGCGGAGCGAGTCGCGCGAAACCGCGAAAAACGATAGACGTAAGTTTGACAGCGATCGCGCTGTCGGGGAGACGGACGGGCTCGCGAGAGAAACCCGTTTTCTCGCTTCTTCGCGCGACTACGTCTGGCTGCTTGAAGTTTTCTGTGAACGTCGAACATGCGCGGGTTAATAAACAGCCGTCCCACTTGCACGACTGTCCATCCGTAACCCACTGTTTACCAAGACAACGGTACCGCCGCGCCAGGCCGCGCCGGATTAAGGTTTATCCAACGGTTTACCTATCGACAAATTTAACGTCGGTCGGGGGGAGGGGGGAGGGGGGAGGTAGGGTTCCCCCCCGTGCCCCCCCCCCCCCCCCCTCTCTCTCTCTTCACGCGCGATGATTACGATCCGATTCGCAGGTGGGCCGATATATCGGTCTCGTCCTGAAATTACACTTCCGTTCACCAGCAAGAGGCCCCCTCGTGATTCTTTCCAACGACGTTCGGTTCCCCTCGCGATTCCGACAGCGGGGAACGTGGCTCCCCTCGGCGCGTACGCGAGCGCGATAACGATCGAGTAGAAAGAAGAGAGAGAGAGAGAGAGAGAGAGAGAGAGCAAGAAGAAATGTGCAAGTTCGCCGGTGCACCTACGAGAAATTCTCAGGTGCGTGAGAGATTCTCCACAGCGGTACGGCAGAGAGGTGTCACGCTCGGCTGAGCTAACACGACATTCCAGATTACGTATATAAGCCTGGCGGAATCGTTGCTCCGAAGGGAGCATCGTCCTGAGACGGCTGGCGTAATATCGCCGTCTTTCCCGAACACGGCGAATTATAATCGGACGTTATAACAGGAATGCGTGTGAATGATCGATGCGTAGACGGGGTAGACTCTTCAACGTTTATACGTGCGATCGTATAACGACGCGAGTCGTATTTCGGCTCTCGCGCGCGAGAGCGCTTATATCTATTATCGGTTCTTCAGGAGCGTCTTAAATGTACGATCATGCAATGTTATAAGTAAATTAGAGAATCGTATCTTTTTTTTTTTTTTTTAACTTAAGGTAGTGTGTTAAAATAAGAACGGCATAGATCCGCTCTCTGTACTGCTGTTCTTATTGGTCACGATATTGCGCGGTATCTTCTCGGCCGCGTTTCACGGAGGAGGAGGTTGCGAGAGGACGAATCTCTGGACGGACAGATCGAGGCTCATCGCGCGAACTACGAAGCGATCATATTACCGCCCGACCGGTGTCGAGCGCGTGAAAACTCGAGAAATATATTCCCCCGGTGTGTATATACCGGAATGTACCACTTTTCGACACATAACAGTAGTGAGTAGTATATGCGCGGCACACGGTGTAGTCGAGACACGTCGGGGTCTCTCTCTTTCTCATATAGAAATATACGGCGAGAGACATAACGGTCCTCTCTTCGCCACCTTTTGTGTCCGGTCGTGTTACGAATATACTCCTATACACACGTACTTACGTGTCGCGTGTACGACTGGCGCGCGCCGTCGGCATCGCCTCCGAAATCTGATTTAGTTACGCGCGCGGGATACAAAAGAGGAGAAGGAAAAAAAAAAAAAGAAAAGAAAGAACGCGCGCGACGCGGCGGGGTGTCGAGAGTCTCTCTCTATCGCGCGCATATCGTGAATTCGACACACGCGTGTCGGCCGTTTGCACGCAGTTCGCACGCCGTTCGCATGGCACGTCCTCGGAGCGAACTACGAGTCACGAGCCGACCGAGATCATCCGGAATACCAGGCAACGAGGCCATCCTGTAAGGATAAACCGAGTCCCGGTTCGCGCCGCGCGGTCGGGGAGGAGAAGCCGAGACATTTCGGTCTCTTCGTTCCCCATTCATCTCCGGCCTCGTGTATACGCGGCGCGATCCTCGTAGCCAATGATAATCAAGTGGCGCGCGATGAGCGATAAAAAAGAGGAGATCGCGAATTCCTTGCAGCACTTAGGGCGCGAACTCCGATTAACTTAATCGGCGATTAATAATCCAGCGCCGCGATAGAATTAATAGCACGGAACGCTCGAGAAAGAATATATATATATATATCTTCGACTATATGCAGTTGCTTGCCCCTAATTTCATCCTTTTTCCATATATACACGTCGCGAGGAGTAAAAAATTAATAATAATATTCTATCCACCTGTGCTACTTTTAACAGAATGACAGGTATTACGTGATAAGTTGATCGCCGCCGATTAAATTAATCGGGACTTGATCGTAATTACCCTAAGAGCAACTTCAGCTAAACTTTGATTAACTAGATCGGCGATTAAACGGAATTGGAGTCAATCTTAACAGCTACAGAAGCGTGACGCATCACGTCAAGCATGACGATGGAAAACGATGACAAAAAGGCAGACGAAATAGAAACGTTGCGAGAAATCCAATTTGTCACCGGAAGCAGATACGAAGGAACGTGGAATGCGATTGACAAGACAGGCATCGGCAGATACATCACGCCTTACAGTTAATCAATTTGCGCTTTTTCAAGGCCGAACGCGTGATTCTCAGATACACACGGAAAGAATGATTTTGCTGGAGTATCTATACATTTAGATAAATGACAATCTAAAAATAATTTTGTCGGGTCATCAAAATATAATTGAGAAACTCAAATATATAATGAGTGTATTACAAAAAAAAATTTTGACATTCTAGCAATCAGTTCGAGTTGTATATAATTATTTTATGTAGTCCAACATAATTTATTTTCAGATCTGTATCTATATAGTTGAATACTTATAGGATACTTCAGCAAAACCGTTCTTTCTGTGTGGGATCGTTATATCGCACCAAACTATAGCACTGATTGTTTGTACTCTTGTTTGTTGCCAGAAGTCGTGTTAGAGGGAGAATTCCGAGACGGTATGCTTCACGGTCATGGAAGTATGTATTGGCCACGTGGACAAAGAATGGACGGTATTTGGAATCGCGGAAAAATGGTGCAAAGACGCTATACGTTTGCAGACGGTTTATCGTATCGAGAAAACGATTGGGATTATTGCGTATATCCCGATAGGCGGTTAGCATCAGGTTCTTATAAAATAGCACCTGAGCGAGAATTCATCTCGCTTCGGTATTCATGAATAGTAAAAATATTGCATCAGATTTTATAACTGCATGGTGAACGGACTGAGACCAGCCGGAGAGGTACTGAAAACCAACGACCAACCTACTAAGATTATTCCTCCATACTGCTACGACACCGGTGCTGGAATGTTCGATCCAGATAATAATTGCATAACATCGTATCGCAATTGTAAAAAAGTAAAGATATATCACTTGACAGTGATAAAGATGTAAACAATGCATATGCATTTATTCTCGTGAAGGATAAGACGTAGGTTTGATTTAATATATTACAAAGATAGTCAAGATTCCAACGGCGACAGAAAGTGTATGGATAAAAGAAAACTGCCGGAAAGGCTGGTCAGAGCCGATTGGCTATCAGGAATGGTTACACGAATATTGGCAATCGGGAGCGGCGGATTTTTCAAGACATGTCTCGCCAAATGATGAAGCGGGAATTTGGTGGCAAAGGTAATCAAACACAAATATTGTCGGCTCTTTACCCCCTTTTTATTTATTTTGTTTAAATACAAATATTTTTAAGTATAACAATTTAAAATAACATGATACAATAAAATATTTAATGGAATATTATAGTTAATACTTGTTTTAATTACACTGTTTAAGACTGACAGAATTTGCCAGACACTCACCCGCTGACATGATGAATAAAAGTCGACTCGATTATATTTAATACAACCATCAAAAAGTTATAGAAAAAATATAGAATTAAAGATCGAAGCAATTAAAAATTAATACAATAATATTGATTACCTTATCTGTCATAACAAAGATAATCCAATTTTTAATTATAATATGTATTACAATATTGTGACATGGAATTTTTATTATTGGACACGTTACTTCTCTTTCTTTTATAATTGACAAAATTAATTATACTTACCAACATTGACAGAAACTTCCATAGAATTAAGAATATTGTTGTAACTTAATCGAGAATGTATGCAATAAAATTTAACTTATAATACCTTATATATTTTATATAACATTGAAAATCACCCGATCGGAGTCGAAACGTTTGTTTTAGATGATTATTTGAATTAAAATTGTTCGTTAAATTACTTGCTCTCTTCATATTTATACTGTTTTACATATATATATATGTATACCTGTTCTATGAAATTGTATATGTCACTTTAACTTATTGTATTAAAATAAAAATAATTATATATATATATATATATAA